>NW_024503681.1:0-572 GCF_017590055.1 Onychostruthus taczanowskii
GAGTCCGGGTAATTAATGCTAATTAACCCTAATTAACCCAAACACCCCCTCTGAGCACAACCAGACCATCGCCCATGGGATTCCCGGTAATTAGCGCTAATTAATACTGATTAACACTGATTAATTAACCCAAACACCCCCCCTGGAGCACAACCGAACCATCGCCCACGGGAGTCCGGGTAATTAACGCTAATTAATACTGATTAACACTGATTAATTAACCCAAATAACCCCCCTGAGCACAACCGGACCATCGCCCATGGGAGCCCCGGTAATTAATGCTAATTAACGATAATTAATTAACCTTAATTAACCCAAACAACCCCCCCCCCCGAGCAGAACCGGACCATTGCCCATGGGAGCCCTAGTAATGAGAGCCTAATTAACGCTAATTAACACTAATTAGCCCTGAGACCCCTCCCCAAATTAACACTAATTAACAATAATTAATGCTAATTAACTCTGAGACCCCTCTCCAAATTCCCCCAGGGACCCCTCCCCCACCCCCAGGCCCATTTTGGGGGGGTGGGGGAGGGGATTCTTGCCCCTCCCCCCCTCATTTTGAGCCCCTC
>NW_024503681.1:1695-9437 GCF_017590055.1 Onychostruthus taczanowskii
GGGACATTGGGGACACTGGGGGGATTGGGGACACTGGGGACAGCGGGGACACTGAGAGGACACTGGGGACAGTGAGGGGACACTGGGGGGATTGGGGACATTAAGGGGACAGCGGGGACATTGAGGACAGTGAGGGGACATTTGGGGGGGTTGGGGGGATTGAGGACAGGAGAGACTCAAGGTGACACTTGGGGACATTTGAGGCCTTGGGGGGATTGGGGACACTGGGGACATTGAGGGGACACTAGGGACATTGTGGGGGTTGGGGACTTTGGGGACAGTGAGGACATTGGGGGGACATGGGGGGGTTTGGGGACAGTGGGAGGATTGGGGACACTGGGGACATTCTGGGGACATTGGGGACACTTGGAGGGATTTGGGGACGACATGGGACATTGAGGGGTTGGGGACATTGGTGACATTGGGGACACTGGGGGGATTTGGGGACCTTGGGGACTTTGGGGACATTGAGGGGACATTGGACGTTGGGGGCTTTGTGGGGACATTGGGGACACACTGGGGACATGGAGGGGTTGGGGACACTGTGGACACAGAGGGGACATTGGTGACATTGGGGGGATTTGGGGACATTGAGGGAGTTGGGGACAGTGGAGGGGTTGGGAACATTGGGGACATTGGGGGACATTTGGGGACCTTGGTGACATTGGAGGGGTTGGGGACATTGTGGACATTGGTGACATTGGGGGAATTTGGGGACATTGTGGACATTGGTGGCACTGGGGACTTTGGGGACACTGGGGACATTGGAGGCATTTGGGGACATTGTGGACATTTGGGACATTGAGGGTTTGGTGACATTGGTGGGATTTGGGGACACTGGTGACATTGGTGACACTGGGGACACGGGACCTTGGTGACATTGGAGGGGTTGGGGTCATTGTGGACATTGGTGGCACTGGGGACTTTGGGGACACTGGGGACATTTGGGACATGGAGGGTTTGGTGACATTGAGGGGTTTGGGGACACTGGGGACACTGGGGACATTGGTGACACTGGTGACACTGGGGACATTGGTGACATTGAGGGGTTTGGGGACATTGGGGACACTGGGGACATTGGTGACATTGGGGGGATCTGGGGACGTTGGTGACACTGGGGACTTCGGGGACATTGGGGACATTGGTGACACTGGGGACACTGGTGACATTGGTGACATTGGGGGGATTTGGGGACATTGGGGACATTGGTGGCACTGGGGACTTTGTGGACTTTGGTGACATTGGGGGGATCTGGGGACATTGTGGACATTGGTGGCACTGGGGACTTTGGGGACACTGGGGACATTGGAGGCATTTGGGGACCTTGGTGACATTTGGGACATTGGAGGGATTTGGGGGCTTTGGTGACATTGGTGACACTGGGGACATTGGGGACATTGGGGGGATCTGGGGCCCTTGGTGACATTGGTGACACTGGGGACCTTGGTGACATTGTGGGGACCCGGGGACCTCGGTGTCACCGCTGTCCCCGTGTCCCCAGGCCAGCCCCCGGCCGTGCCGCGTCACATCCCCACCGTGGGGGACCCCGAGGTGTCCCCGAGGCCGCGGTGGCCGCGCCGGGCGCTGTCCCCAGCCGGGGCCGCCCGCCGGGGCCACCTCCCCCCCCCGGAGCCCGCCGCGACGTCACCCAGGTCAGTGTCACCTCCGTGTCACCCTCCATGTCACCCTCCGTGTCACCCTCGGTGTCAGTGCCACCCCCGTGTCACCCTCAGTGTCACCCTCAGTGTTACCCAGGTCAGTGTCACCTCCGTGTCACCCTCGGTGGCAGTGTCACCCCCCGTGTCACCCTCAGTGTCACCCCTTGGAGACATTGTCACCATGTCACCTCCCCTTGGGACATTGTCACTGCCAGGGCAGTGCCACCGTGTCACGTCCCCTGGGGACAGTGTCACCTTCCCCCTGGTCAGTGCCACCGTGTCACTGTGTCACCTCCCTGGGGACAGTGTCACTGCCAGGTGACATTGTCACCTCCCCCTGGGGACAGTGTCACCTCCCCCTGGTCAGTGCCACCATGTCACTGTGTCACCTCCCCTGGGGACAGTGTCACTGCCAGGTGACACTGTCACCTCCCCTGGGGCAGTGTCACCCCCTTGGGTCATTGTCACCCCCTGGGGACATTGTCACCTCTCCTGATGCCATTGTCACCTCAGGGATCGATGCCACCCACTGGCACAGTGTCACCTTGAGGGCCATTGTCACCTCCCTGGTCACTGTCACCCGTGATGTCACTGTCACCCGTGATGTCATTGTCACCCAAAGAGTTGATGTCACCTCGGTGTCAGTGACACTGTCCACGTCACCACTGTCACCTCCAAGGCCACTGTCACCCCGAGGCCACCACCCCCCCAAACTCATTGTCACCTGCCACCCCTCATTGTCACCTGCCACCCCGAGCTCATTGTCACTTTGAGGCCATTGTCACCTCCCTGGTCACTGTCACCTCAAGGCCACCACTTCCTACTTGTCCCCTGTCACCCCTCACTGTCCCCTGTCCCCCCTCACTGTCCCTGTCCCCCCTCACTGTCCCCTGTCCCCTCCTTGTCCCCTGTCCCCTCACTGTCCCCTCACTGTCCCCTGTCCCCCCTCACTGTCCCCTCTCCTTCATTTCCTCATCCTCTCGCTCCTCCATTCCCCCATTCCCTCACTCCTTCATCCCTCTCGCTCCTTCATTCCCTCATCCCCCTATTTCCTCATTCTCTCATCCCCTGCATTCCTTCATTCCCCCCCTATTCCCTCAGCCCCCCATGTCAGTGTCAACCCCCCCCGGGCAGTGTCACCTCCTGTCACCCCCCAGTGCCACCCCCAGCTCAGTGTCACCTCCCGGTGTCACCCCCCGGGTCAGTGTCACCCCCCAGTGTCACCCCCGGGTCAGTGTCACCTCCCGGTGTCACCCCCCAGGTCAGTGTCACCTCCTGGTGTCACCCCTGGGTCAGTGCCACCTCCTGTCACCCCCCAGTGTCACCCCCAGCTCAGTGTCACCTCCCGGTGTCACCCCCCGGGTCAGTGTCACCTCCCAGTGTCACCTCCCGGTGCCACCCCCAGGTCAGTGTCACCTCCCGGTGTCATCCCCCAGGTCAGTGTCACCTCCGGGGTGGTGGCACCCAAACGATGATGTCACTGTCAGTGTCACTGTCACCCCTGGCGTGGTGGCACTTCCCAGGTCATTGTCACCTCAGGATGGTGGCACCCACAGGATGACGTCACCCCTGGTGTCATTGTCACCCTCGGTGTCACTGTCACTCCCAGGAGGTGGCACCCAGGGGATGACGTCACCCCCGGTGTCATTGTCACCCCCGGTGTCATTGTCACCCCCGGTGTCACTGTCACCCCCAGTGTCACTGTCACCCTCAGTGTCACTGTCACCCCCGATGTCACTGTCACCCCTGGTGTCACTGTCACCCTCAGTGTCACTGTCACCCCCGGTGTCACTGTCACCCTCAGTGTCACTGTCACCCCCGATGTCACTGTCACCCCCGGTGTCACTGTCACCCCCAGTGTCACTGTCACCCTCAGTGTCACTGTCACCCCCGGTGTCACTGTCACCCCTGGTGTCACTGTCACCCCCAGGAGGTGGCACCCAGGGGATGACGTCACCCCCGGTGTCACTGTCACCCTCAGTGTCATTGTCACCCTCAGTGTCACTGTCACCCCCGGTGTCACTGTCACCCTCAGTGTCACTGTCACCCCCGGTGTCACTGTCACCCTCAGTGTCATTGTCACCCTCGGTATCACTGTCACCCTCAGTGTCACTGTCACCCCCAGTGTCACTGTCACCCTCGATGTCACTGTCACCCTCGATGTCACTGTCACCCCCGGTGTCATTGTCACCCCCGGTGTCACCGTCACCCCCAGGTCGCTGCCACTCCCGAGGCCGTCGTCCCCCGGCGCGATGACGTCACCCAACGGCGTGCTGGCACTGTCACCTGACCCGATGACATCACCCAACGGTGTGGTGGCGCTGTCACCCGACGCCGTGACGTCACCCGGTGGGTCGGTGGCACCGCCGAGGTCACCGACGTCACCCCCGGGGCCACCGCGGCTCTGGGGACAGAGGGCGGCGCTGGAGGCCAGCGCCAGGTCAGTGTCACCGTGTCACCCTGTCACCTCCTGGGGACAGTGCCACCCCCTGGGTCAGTGCCACCGTGTCACCCCCCTGGGGACAGTGTCACCGTGTCACCGTGTCACTGTGTCACCTCCTGGGGACAGTGTCACTGTGTCACCTCCTGGAGACAGTGTCACCCCCTGGGTCAGTGTCACCGTGTCACCCTGTCACCTCCTGGGGACAGTGCCACCCCCTGGGTCGGTGTCACCGTGTCACCTCTTGGGGACAGTGCCACCCCCTGGGTCAGTGCCACCGTGTCACCGCCCTGGGGACAGTGTCACCGTGTCACCCCCCTGGGGACAGTGTCACTGCCAGGTCAGTGTCACCGTGTCACCCTGTCACCTCCTGGGGACAGTGCCACCCCCTGGGTCAGTGCCACCGTGTCACCGGGTCACCCCCCTGGGGACAGTGTCACTGCCAGGTCAGTGTCACCGTGTCACCCTGTCACCTCCTGGGGACAGTGCCACCCCCTGGGTCAGTGCCACCGTGTCACCTCCTGGGGACAGTGTCAGTGCCACCGTGTCACCCCCCTGGGGACATTGTCACCCCCTGGGTCAGTGCCACCGTGTCACTCTGTCACCTCCTGGGGACAGTGCCACCCCCTGGGTCAGTGTCACCGTGTCACCGTGTCACCTCCTGGGGACAGTGCCACCCCCTGGGTCAGTGTCACCATGTCACCGTGTCACACCCACTGGGACATTGTCACCCCCTGGGTCAGTGCCACCGTGTCACTCTGTCACCTCCTGGGGACAGTGCCACCCCCTGGGTCAGTGCCACCGTGTCACCTCCCTGGGGACAGTGTCACCATGTCACCCCCCTGGGGACATTGTCACCCCCTGGGTCAGTGCCACCGTGTCATCGGGTCACCCCCTGGGGACATTGTCACTGCCAGGGCAGTGCCACCGTGTCACCTCCTGGGGACAGTGTCACCCCCTGGGTCAGTGCCACTGTGTCACTGTGTCACCTCCCCCTGGGGACATTGTCACTGCCAGGGCAGTGCCACCGTGTCACCTCCTGGGGACAGTGTCACCCCCTGGGTCAGTGCCACTGTGTCACTGTGTCACCTCCCCCTGGGGACATTGTCACTGCCAGGGCAGTGCCACCGTGTCACGTCCCCTGGGGACAGTGTCACCTTCCCCCTGGTCAGTGCCGCCATGTCACTGTGTCACCTCCAAGGCCATTGTCACCCTGAGGCCACTGTCACCCTGAGGCCACTGTCACGCCAAGGCCACCACCCCCCCAAACTCATTGTCACCTGCCACCCCTCATTGTCACAGGCCCCGCGCCCCGCGGCCGCCGTCCCCTCGCGGTGACACCAGCGAGGACGACGACGAGGCCAGCGCGGCGGGGCGGGTGACGGTGACACCGCGGGGACGTTACTTCGGCTACGCCCGCACCGTGGTGGCCCCGGCGCTGGCCCTGTCCCCGCTGTCCCCTTGTCCCCGCATCCGGCAGCTGGACGGGGCCGACGACGGCGCCCGGGGGACGGCGGGGACAGAGGGGACAGAGGGGACAGCAGGGCCACCACCCCCCGCCGAGGTGCCACCGCCCCCCGAGGGGCTGCCACCCGACATCGTGGACTTTGTCCTGCGCGGTGTCACCGGCCACGGGGACAGCAACGGGGACACGGCTGCCACCAACGGGGACATGGCTGTCACCAATGGGGACACGGCCACCAACGGGGACATGGCTGTCACCAATGGGGACATGGCCACCAGCAATGGGGACACGGTGGCCACCAGCAATGGGGACACGGCTGCCACCAACGGCGCCTGGCAGGGACAGCGGCTTGGGGACATCGGTCAAGGCCACCACCTTGGGGACATCAGGCAAGGCCACCGGCTCGGGGACATTGATCAAAGCCACCAGCTCGGGGACATTGATCAAAGCCACCAGCTCGGGGACGTCGCTGAGTGCCACCGGCTTGGGGACATCAGGCAGGGACAGCGGCTTGGGGACATTGATCAAGGCCACCGGCTTGGGGACATCAATCAAAGCCACCAGCTCGGGGACATCGCTCAGGGCCACCAGCTTGGAAACGACCAAGGCCACCGCCTTGGGGACATCGGTCAAGGCCACCACCTTGGGGACATCAGGCAGGGCCAGCAGCTCAGTGACGTCATCCAGGGCCACCGCCTTGGGGACATCGGTCAAGGCCACCACCTTGGGGACATCGGTCAAGGCCACCAGCTTGGGGACATCGGTCAAGGCCACCACCTCGGGGACATCGGTCAAGGCCACCGCCCTGGGGACATGGGGCAGGGCCAGCGGCAGCTTGGGGACATCTCTCAGGGCCACCAGCTGGGTGCCACCGCCCCCAACGGCCACGGGGACGCCCTGGGGACACCTTGGGGACATCCCAAGCGGCCGGGGGAGGGGACGGGGCCCGGGACGAAGAGGCCGCGGCTGGAGCTGGACACGGGGGACAGCGGGTGAGGACACGGGGACATGGGGACATTGGGGACACCTGGGGACGTTGGGGACACTGGGGACAGTTGGGGGCGTCAGAGGCTTGGGGACATCTGGGGACACCAGGGACAGGTTGGGGACAGGGTGGCAGCGCTGGGGACAGTTTGTGTCACCAAGGTCCCAGTTTGGCATCACCTGTCCCCATCGATGTCCCTGTCAGTGTCACCTGTTCCGCTCGGTGTCACCTGTCCTGTCCCCTCTGGTGGCATCTCTCCTGTCCCTGTCCCCATTGGTGTCACCTGTCCCCTGTCAATGTCACCTGTCCTGGGTCACTGTCACCTGTCCCCATTGGTGTCACCTGTCTCTGGGTCAATGTCACCTATCCCCATTGGTGTCACCTGTCCCAGTCAGTGTCACCTGTCCCCTGTCACTGTCACCTGTCCCTGTCACTGTCACCTGTCCCCATTGGTGTCACCTGTCCCGTCAATGTCACCTGTCCCAGTCAGTGTCACCTGTCCCCATTGGTGTCACCTGTCCCCTGTCAATGTCACCTGTCCTGGGTCACTGTCACCTGTCCCCATTGGTGTCACCTGTCCTGGGTCAATGTCACCTATCCCCATTGGTGTCACCTGTCCCAGTCAGTGTCACCTGTCACTGTCACCTGTCCCCATTGGTGTCACCTGTCCCCTGTCAATGTCACCTGTCCTGGGTCACTGTCACCTGTCCCCATTGGTGTCACCTGTCCTGGGTCAATGTCACCTATCCCCATTGGTGTCACCTGTCCCGTCAATGTCACCTGTCCCAGTCAGTGTCACCTGTCCCCATTGGTGTCACCTGTCCCCTGTCAATGTCACCTGTCCTGGGTCACTGTCACCTGTCCCCATTGGTGTCACCTGTCCTGGGTCAATGTCACCTATCCCCATTGGTGTCACCTGTCCCCATTGGTGTCACCTGTCCCGTCAATGTCACCTGTCCCAGTCAGTGTCACCTGTCCCCATTGGTGTCACCTGTCCCCTGTCAATGTCACCTGTCCTGGGTCACTGTCACCTGTCCCCATTGGTGTCACCTGTCCTGGGTCAATGTCACCTATCCCCATTGGTGTCACCTGTCCCAGTCAGTGTCACCTGTCACTGTCACCTGTCCCTGTCACTCCCCCCTGTCCCTGTCACTGTAACCTGTCCCTGTCAGTGTCACCCGTGTCCCTGTGTCC
>NW_024503681.1:9458-11631 GCF_017590055.1 Onychostruthus taczanowskii
CCAGTCAGTGTCACCTGTCCCCTGTCAGTGTCACCTGTCCCCTGTCAATGTCACCTGTCCTGGGTCACTGTCACCTGTGCCAGTCAGTGTCACCTGACCCAGTCAGTGTCACCTGTCCCCTGTCACTGTCACCTGTCCCAGTCAGTGTCACCTGTCCCCATTGGTGTCACCTGTCTCCTGTCAATGTCACCTGTCCCAGTCAGTGTCACCTGTCCCTGTCCCCACTGATGATGTCACCTGTCCCTGCCCCCACTGGTGATGTCACCAGTGCCCACTGATGATGTCACCTGTCCCTGTCCCCCCCTGATGATGTCACCTGTCCCTGTCCCCCACTGATGATGTCACCAGCCCCCAGGGATTATGTCACCAGTGCCCACTGATGATGTCACCAGTGCCCACTGATGATGTCACCTGTCCCCTCCCCCCAGGCTGAAGGAGGAGCCGGAGGAGCTGATGAGCGACGGCTGCGGGTGAGCCCCAAAACCGCCCCAAATCACCCCAAAAATCATCCCAAAATCCCCCCAAAATCACCCCAAAATCACCCCAAAATCACCCCAAAATCACCCCAAAATCACCCCAAAATCACCCCAAAATCACCCCAAAATCACCCCAAAATCACCCCAAAATCACCCCAAAATCACCCCAAAATCACCCCAAAATCACCCCAAAATCACCCCAAAATCACCCCAAAATCACCCCAAAATCACCCCAAAATCACCCCAAAATCACCCCAAAATCACCCCAAAATCACCCCAAAATCACCCCAAAATCACCCCAAAATCACCCCAAAATCACCCCAAAATCACCCCAAAATCACCCCAAAATCACCCCAAAATCACCCCAAAATCACCCCAAAATCACCCCAAAATCACCCCAAAATCACCCCAAAATCACCCCAAAATCACCCCAAAATCACCCCAAAATCACCCCAAAATCACCCCAAAATCACCCCAAAATCACCCCAAAATCACCCCAAAATCACCCCAAAATCACCCCAAAATCACCCCAAAATCACCCCAAAATCACCCCAAAATCACCCCAAAATCACCCCAAAATCACCCCAAAATCACCCCAAAATCACCCCAAAATCACCCCAAAATCACCCCAAAATCACCCCAAAATCACCCCAAAATCACCCCAAAATCACCCCAAAATCACCCCAAAATCACCCCAAAATCACCCCAAAATCACCCCAAAATCACCCCAAAATCACCCCAAAATCACCCCAAAATCACCCCAAAATCACCCCAAAATCACCCCAAAATCACCCCAAAATCACCCCAAAATCACCCCAAAATCACCCCAAAATCACCCCAAAATCACCCCAAAATCACCCCAAAATCACCCCAAAATCACCCCAAAATCACCCCAAAATCACCCCAAAATCACCCCAAAATCACCCCAAAATCACCCCAAAATCACCCCAAAATCACCCCAAAATCACCCCAAAATCACCCCAAAATCACCCCAAAATCACCCCAAAATCACCCCAAAATCACCCCAAAATCACCCCAAAATCACCCCAAAATCACCCCAAAATCACCCCAAAATCACCCCAAAATCACCCCAAAATCACCCCAAAATCACCCCAAAATCACCCCAAAATCACCCCAAAATCACCCCAAAATCACCCCAAAATCACCCCAAAATCACCCCAAAATCACCCCAAAATCACCCCAAAATCACCCCAAAATCACCCCAAAATCACCCCAAAATCACCCCAAAATCACCCCAAAATCACCCCAAAATCACCCCAAAATCACCCCAAAATCACCCCAAAATCACCCCAAAATCACCCCAAAAATTATCCCAAAATCACACCAAAAACTGCCCCAAAATCACCCCAAAAATGTCCCCAAAATCACCCCCAAATCCCCCAAAATTCATCAATTTCCCCCAAATTCACCAAAATGCCCCCAAAATTCCCTGAAATCCCCCCCAAATTCCCTCCCAAAATTCCATTTTCCCCAAAACCATCCAAAATCTGTCCAAATCCCCCAAAACTTCCCCAAAACTATCCAAAATTTACCCGAAATCCCCCCAAATGAATCCAAAATTTTCACAAATCCCCCCAAAATTCCACCAGAATTCCCCAAATCCTTCCCAAAAATCCCCCAAAAATTTCCCCTAAAACCATTCGAAATTGCCCAAAACCCCCCCAAAACCCCCAAAT
>NW_024503682.1:0-505 GCF_017590055.1 Onychostruthus taczanowskii
AAAAAAAAAAATTGCTTAGCAGTGATACAACAAAAATAGCACTGACTGAAAAAGATAAAGGTGACACAGACACAACAAGCCCAAGTGTTCCTGTTCACTGTGTAAGGAAAGGAGGGGCAGAGGACCTCGTTGTTTTGTCATTTTCTGAGATTCTAAGTGGGCAAAGTTTGTGTAGAAACACAACAAAAGTCTTTCCTAGCACATACATAAGCAGTATCCCCAGACAGAGGCCATGAACAGAGTGCCTTCTATGCTTAAGAACTTTTACAGGATAAAGTCTTCAAGTAAGTGATGAAATCACAAGAAGCTCTTTTTATTTTCTATTGTCTGATTCAAACTGGACTGAGTTTCACAGCTCCCTTCCCTGTAGTCCCACACTCCTCTGATGTTCCCTTCACATCACCACACAGGAAACTCCTCTGTGAGCTCCGGCTTTGACAAAGACATCAAATGTTTTATTGGAAATCACAGAATGGGAATAAAGAGCATCACATACTGAGTACTA
>NW_024503683.1:0-505 GCF_017590055.1 Onychostruthus taczanowskii
GGGGACACGCGGTGGCACTTGGGGACAAGGTTGGTACAGGGAAATGGGGAAAATGGGGACACCAGAGATGATCTGAGTCCCCTTCTAATGGTGAGGATGATGATGGTGGCAACCAAAAAACCCCAAAAAAACCCCAAAAAACCCCAAAAAATGCCCAAACCGCCCCGCTCCGCCTCCCCCGCTGGTGTCCCCAGATGTCCCCAGGTGCCACCAAGGAGATATCACACCCCAGGGACACTCTGAGGGTGGCCTGGGACCCCTTCCTATGGTGAGGATGATGATGGTGGCAACCAAAAAACCCCAAAAAAACCCCAAAAAACCCCAAAAAATGCCCAAACCGCCCCGCTCCGCCTCCCCCGCTGGTGTCCCCAGATGTCCCCAGGTGCCACCAAGGAGATATCACACCCCAGGGACACTCTGAGGGTGGCCTGGGACCCCTTCCTATGGTGAGGATGATGATGGTGGCAACCAAAATACGCCAAAAAAACCCCAAAAAACCCAAAAA
>NW_024503684.1:0-505 GCF_017590055.1 Onychostruthus taczanowskii
GGGACAGGGACAGGGACAGGGGACACGCCACCCAGGGGGGGACAGGGGACACGGGGATTTGTCATCAGAGATGGGACAGGGACAGGGGACAAGGGACAGGTCACCGGGGGATGACACGTCACCAGGGTGGGGACATGGGGATTTGTCATCAGACAGGGGACAGGGACAGGAGACGTGTCACCCGGGGGGCACAGGGGACACGGGGGGGACAGGGGACACGTCACCCGGGGGGACAGGGGACACGCAGATTTGTCATGAGAGAAGGGACAGGGACAGGTCACCAGGGGGGACACGGGGACGTGGGGATTTGTCATCAGAGAGGGGACAGGGGACAGGGACACAGGGACACAGGAATGTGTCACCAGGGTGGGGACAGCACCCAGGGACACGGGGACACGTCACCAGGGCTGGGGACAGGACACGGAGACACGGAGATGTGGGGACACGGGGACATGGGGATGTGGGGACATGCCATCAGGGGTGGGGACAGCACCCAGGGACAACG
>NW_024503685.1:0-505 GCF_017590055.1 Onychostruthus taczanowskii
TTTTGGGGTGAATTTGGGGTGGTTTTGTGGTGAATTTTGGGTGTTTTTAGGGTGAATTTGGGTTTTTTCGTGGTGAATTTGCGGTGTTTCTGGGTGAATTTGGGGGGTTTTTGGGTGAATTTTGGGGTGAATTTGGGGTGGTTTTGGGGTGATTTTTGGGTGTTTTTAGGGGGAATTTGGGTTTTTTCGTGGTGAATTTGCGGTGTTTCTGGGTGAATTTGGGGGGTTTTTGGGTGAATTTTGGGGTGAATTTGGGGTGGTTTTGGGGTGATTTTTGGGTGTTTTTAGGGGGAATTTGGGTTTTTTCGTGGTGAATTTGCGGTGTTTCTGGGTGAATTTGGGGGGTTTTTGGGTGAATTTTGGGGTGAATTTGGGGTGTTTTTGGGTGAATTTTGGTGTGAATTTGGGGGTTTTTTGGGTGGATTTGGGGATTTTGGAGTATTTTTTGGTGCGAATTTGGGGGATTTTGGGGTTTTTCTGGTGAATTTTCGGTTTTTTGGTGTGA
>NW_024503686.1:0-505 GCF_017590055.1 Onychostruthus taczanowskii
CCCCAAAACCACGAGGGGAAACTGAGGTACGGGGGCACCCCAAAAATCAGGGAGAGGTTAAAGATCCACGGGGGATCCTAAAAACCAAAGGGGATCCCAGAAAACCCCGGGGGAAACTGAGGCACGGCAAGGGGGAAAGCTCAAAACCACCGAAACCTGAAGGGGAAACTGAGGCACATAGGGGCACCCCAAAACACGGGGGGACCCCAAAACCACCAAAACTAGATGGGATCCCAAAAACACGAGGGGAAACTGAGGCACGGGGGCACCCCAAAACCACCGGGGGGACCCCAAAACCAACAAATGTAGGGGGGAAACTGAGGCACGGCCACGTACGGGGTCATTCCCGGTTTGGGGGGCTCAGTCCGGGTTTGGGGGGCTCAGTCCCGGTTTGGGGGGCTCAGTCCGGATTTTGGGGACCCCCCCTCACCTCGGGGGGCGGCGGCCCTGAGTAGGGTGCGGATGAGCTTGGGGGGGCGTCCCCGACCCTCAGTGGGGGTTTTGG
>NW_024503687.1:0-503 GCF_017590055.1 Onychostruthus taczanowskii
CTTCATGGTGTGGGTCAAGTAATGTTGATTTGTTGCTGTCATAACAATAGCATATAAATTCACAGCAGCAGGTTATTAACAGAGGACACAGCAGTGTTCCCACTCCTGGATGGCTCCCAAAGCAGAGGTGGATAGTTTGTAGCTTACTGTTAGGGTACTTATTTCAACTTCAGCCCACTTCTTGCATTTCAACCTTTGTGCCTGAACATGTTTCTTTTCCAGCCTGTATTCAGCTGCTGTTTTGTGTTACCAGGATAAAATGACCCAAGGATGACTCCATATCTACGTGGGAGATGAGAGAATATTGCCAGGCTGTGGTGCTGGCTAACAGTGTCGCTTTGCTGCTGTGTTCTCACTGTGGTCTGTCTCCCTTTCTCCAGGAAGGCCCAGGAGAGTCAGAAGGAGATGAAACTGTTGCTGGATATGTACTGCTCTGCCCCCAAAGAGCAGAGAGACAAAGTGAAGCTGATGGCAGCTGAGAAGAAGGCAAAAGCTGAGGTATT
>NW_024503688.1:0-505 GCF_017590055.1 Onychostruthus taczanowskii
GGGCACCCCCAAACCCCCGTGCCCCCCCAGAGCCGGCGGCTGCGCACCGAGGAGCTGCGGGAGCCGCGGGTGTCGGCCGAGATCGCCGTGAACATGGCGCGCTTCCACGGCATGGCCATGCCCTTCAACAAGGAGCCCAAGTGGCTCTTTGGGACCATGGAGGGGTGAGGGACGCAAAATCCCGCTGGGAACGGGGAGGGGGGACACAAATCCTGCTGGGAACGGGGTGAGGGGACACAAATCCTACTGGGAATGGGGAATGGGGACGCAAATCCCGCTGGGAATGGGGAATGGGGACACAAATCCCACTGGGAATGGGGATGGGGGACCAAAATCCTACTGGGAATGGGGAATGGGGACACAAATCCTACTGGGAATGGGGAATGGGGACACAAATCCCGCTGGGAATGGGGAATGGGGTGAGGGACCCTAAACTCCACTGGGAATGGGGTGAGGGACACAAAATCCCACTGGGAACGGGGAATGGGGACACAAATCCCACTGG
>NW_024503689.1:0-505 GCF_017590055.1 Onychostruthus taczanowskii
AAAAAAAAAAAAAAATTGCAATAGGCCTGGAGGCTTCTGAATTTGGAAAGAGCATGATTAATATTAATATGTATGATTTCATAGTAAGCAGAAATACAGAAAAGAGACAGCGCTGTGCCTTAAGCCCCAGAATCAACTGGGATTTTGGCAGCACATGCTGGAGAAGACAGTAGCAGCTGTCAAGTCACAGCTGGAGTTGCCTCTAGTGAAGATGATTGAGAAATGGGATTAAGAAAAAAACCAGCACAAGTAAAATACAAGGTAAAATAACATGCAAAGGGAACAGGCAGCTGAGCTAACAGGCTAGCCTTGCTTGCAGAGCATCCCAATAGTTCTGAGTTGCTCATTTCCTTCCTCCTTCACATACAGCCCCAGCCTAACTCACACTTTGCGAGTGGAGGGTTTTTTAACCACTTCTCAGTCATTCTTAGCTCTGTGCAGGGAGGTCACTCACACAATAAGGCTGTGCTGGGGTGACCCTGGCTGGGCACCCTGGGCACACCAA
>NW_024503690.1:0-504 GCF_017590055.1 Onychostruthus taczanowskii
CCCCAGGGTGTCCCCATGATGTCCCCACGGGCACGGTGTCCCCAGGGTGTCCCCAGGGATGTCCCCATTGGGTCCCCACGGCCACGGTGTCCCCACGGTGTCCCCAAGTCTGTGATGTCCCCGATGTGTCCCCAGGGCCGTGATGTCCCCACGGTGTCCCCAGGGTGTCCCCACGGTGTCCCCAGGGTGTCCCCATGATGTCCCCAAGGTGTCCCCAGGGTGTCCCCAGGGTGTCCCCAAAGCCGGGGCGCTACCGGGACGTCCCTGTGATGTCCCAGTTGTGTCCCCAGAGTGTCCCCACGGTGTCCCCAGGGTGTCCCCAAGTGTGTGATGTCCCCGATGTGTCCCCAGGGCCGTGATGTCCCCACGGTGTCCCCACGGTGTCCCCAGGGTGTCCCCAGTTGTGTCCCCACGGTGTCCCCACGGCCACGATGTCCCCAGGGTGTCCCCAAAGCCGGGGCGTTCCCGGGACGCCCCTGTGATGTCCCCACGGTGTCCCCAGGG
>NW_024503691.1:0-504 GCF_017590055.1 Onychostruthus taczanowskii
ACCGCGGCCCCGCCGCCTCCCGCCACCGCTCCGGGCCCCGCCGCCACCACGGCGGCGCCTGGCCCGGCTCCCGCCGCCATTCCCGGCCCCGCCGCTCCGGGAGCCGCCGCCGCCGCCATGGCTGGAACCGCCAAAACCACTTCCGCCCGCCTGAGGGGCACTTCCGGCGCGGCGCAGTGACGTCACTCAGCGCGAACCCCCTCCCTTTTAATAAACAAAGGCGGATTTGGGGCGAAATCAGCGCAAAACGGACAAAAATGGCTGCGAGACGGCCAAAAGCGCTTTAATGGCGGCAGCGGAGGGCAGGAGCCGCGGGGGAGGCCGCGCTCAGCGCTTGAGCTCGCTGTAGAGGTCCGCGCGTGCGCCCTGCAGCTCCTGGTAGTGCGAGTCCTGCTCCGGGGGGCGGGGCTTGGGCGGGGCTGTGAGGGGAGGGGGCGTGGTCATGGTGGGGACACGCCCGATTTGGTTCCGGCCACGCCCACCTCGTGGCTGCGGTGGGTGTGG
>NW_024503692.1:0-12497 GCF_017590055.1 Onychostruthus taczanowskii
AGGGATCAGAGCCAGCCAGTGTGGATTGCAATATTTTAATTGGTGATCTGGATGACGGGATTGAGTCAACCATCAGCAAATTTGCCACCAAGCTGGGTGTGAGTGTTGATCTGCTGGAGGGTAGGAGGGCTCTGCACAGGGCCCTGGACAGGCTGGATCCAGGGCCCAAATCCAACAAGGTGAGGTTTAACAAGTCCAAGTGCCAGGTCCTGCACTTTGGCCACAACAACCCCTGCAGCACCACAGGCTGGGGACAGAGTGGCTGGACAGCAGGCAGGGAGAAAGGGAGCTGCAGGGACTGATGGACAGCAGGCTGGACATGAGGCAGCAGTGTGCCCAGGTGGCCAAGAAGGCCAATGGCTCCTGGCCTGGATCAGGAATGGTGTGGCCAGCAGGAGCAGGGCAGTGATTCTACCCCTGTGCTCAGCAATGCTTGGGCAGCACCTCAAGTGCTGTGTCCAGTTCCGGGCCAACTAGGAGGGCAACAGGAAGAAATTTATAGCAGGAAGAATAAGGAAAGCAAAGGTGAAGCAAAGGAAATGGTGAGGGCAGTTTGGGGGTGGCTGCCAGGCAGCCCTGGCTCTGAGCAACAGCGTCTGCAGTGGCACAGGAAACTCCCAGCTGATGGGAACAAACTTTCTGGCTGAGTGCAGAGGTCAGGACAAAGCTGAGTGGTTTCCCTGGTGTCCCCCAGCCCTTGCTGGCCCCAGGGGCTGATGGCATTTGTGCTCCCTCAGGTTCATGTCCCCACAGCAGCAGCATGGGGGTGCTCCCGCCTGCTGTGTGCAATGCAAACAGGGGCTCCTGAGCCAGGGCTGCCGTGTCTGTGCCTGCAAGGATGCGGCACCTCTGTGAGCTGGGGGAGAGGCCAGGGCTGCAGAGGGGGGATGTTGTTGGCAGCTCCATGAGGACGCTCTGGGACGCTGCCCTGGGCTGTGCAGCGCCCTGGGGATGGATCAGCCCCTGCTCTGCTGCTCCTTCCCGTGTGCCCCAGGGCCCTTGCAGAGCCCCAGCCATGCTGTTTGCCCCCAGCCTGCCCACGGCCAGCCTGGGGCTGCTCACCCTGGGGGTTTTCTGTGCTGAGCATTGGCCTGGCCGTGTTCTTGAGAGAGCCTGGGCAAGGAGCCTGAAGCCCCCAGGGCCTGGCCTGAGGCGTCAGCGCTGCCCCAGCAGTGCCCATGGCCTGTCCCTGCTGCAGCCCCGGCACTGCCACCCCCAGGACTGTGCCCGGCCCCGAGAGCACTCAGGCCCTGCAGCAACACCAGGGCCACCAGGGCAGCGGGGCAGGGCCACGGCAGCAGCACTGGCAACACCAAGTGCTGCTGCTGCTGCTGCTGGGCACAGCTGCTGGGCCAGCACTGATCTGCCCCAGCTCTGCACACAGACATTGCTGCTGCAGCTCCAGAGAAGGCAACAAAAGGGCATCTCTGGAGGAAACTTTGCTGGGAGAGCCTTTAGTTTGTTTCAAGCCACTGAGAACTCATTGACACAGTCTGTGGCCACAGGGAAGGTGGAGAGAAACAAAATGAGAAATGGCACAAAAAAATTGCTGCTGCTGCTGCTGGGCACAGCTGCTGGGCCAGCACTGATCTGCCCCAGCTCTGCACACAGACATTGCTGCTGCAGCTCCAGAGAAGGCAACAAAAGGGTATCTCTGCAGAAAACTCTGCTGGGAGATCCTTTAGTTCCTTTAAAAGCACTGAGAGTGCAACCCCTCATTGACACAGTCTGTGGCCACAGGGAAGGTGGAGAGAAACAAAATGAGATATGGCACAAACAATGACATCGTTTTGTGGACAATATTAAAAATGGAAATCACAGGAAATTATACAAGAACCAAACCCAAAAAGAACCAGCAAAAATTACTTTTATTACAAATGATTTTCAGAAATTGGCCAGCAGTTTAATGTTCTTGAAACCTTCCAATCATCAGTCTCCACACTGCAGCCTTGAGATAAACAGACACTAAAAGCAATGAGCCCAAATTCTCTGAAATAGGATTTGGAGCAGGAGAGCTTGAGGATCTGGGGGATATCACAGAAGAACTGGCCCAGGGCATTGCCATGGCACAGGGGCAGGGAAAATGTATTGGCTGTGAGCAGCAGAACAGTTAGAAAGGCACTGGCCCAGGCAGCTGCTGCCATGTGGGCACAAGCTCTGCTGCCCAGGAGGGTCCCGTAGTGCAGGGGTTTGCAGATGGACACGTAGCGGTCATAGCACATGATGGTCAGGAGAAAAAAACTCTCTTGCTGCACAGAAAACAAAAAAAAATACTTGGGAAGCACATCCATTGTAGGAGATGTTGCTGGTGTCCCAGAGGGAATTGTGCATGGCTTTGGGGACAGTGGTGCAGATGGAGCCCAGGTCGCTGAGGGCCAGGTTGAGCAGGAAGAAGAACATGGGCGTGTGCAGGTGCTGGCCGCAGGCTACGGCGCTGATGATGAGGCCGTTGCCCAGGAGGGCAGCCAGGGAGATGCCCAGCAAGAGGCAGAAGTGCAGGAGCTGCAGCTGCCGCGTGTCTGCCAGTGCCAGCAGGAGGAAGTGGCTGATGGAGCTGCTGTTGGACATTTGCTGGGGCTGGCCATGGGGACCTGTTGATGGAGAAAGGACAGTGAAGAGTTAGAGGAGATACCTGGAACAAAAATCAAAGCCATTTCCAGTACACCCGCCTCGGCAACACACAGAGCCACCATTTTGTGTTCAAGAATTCTGATGGTTTTTTCGTAAGCTCCCCTATATCTTTGCTGCTCTTCTTGGATATCCGAAACCGTCAGCATTTCTGCTGCCCTCAGAGAGAACAGAGCAAGTTCTGTGAGGCAAGTTGATGAGTGAAGTGTAAGGGAAGATGGTCTAGCATTCTGACCTGCTGAGATTTTTTCTCAGGGCTTTAACCATTCTCATATGGAGGGTGATCACCTTCCCATGCTTTCCCTAAAATGTCACCAGGTGCTACTGAGAGCAGATGGATCCACCCCAGCCCAGCTCCACATTTCTAGCCAAGGACTCACTTTGCTCATTTCACCAACCCAACAGCATTTTCACTGTCAGAGCACCTCTGCCTTTCCCCATCAATCTTAGAACTCAGAGATGCTCTAGAACACGTTTGCATCCTACATTGCAGCTCCCAGCTTGGACTGAAATCTCAGGGAGATTTCCAAGTGTCCTTATGCTGGCATTGGATGAAGGGAGATGCAGCTCCTTGCCTGGCTGCACTGACAGCATTGCCCGGAGCCAGCTGTGCCCCCTGCCAGAGCCCCCAGGGCCGGGCAGCTGCTGCCAGCCCTGTGCTCTGCAGAGGGAACTGGGCCTGGGGCTGCAGAGCTGCCCCACGGCTCTGCTGCAGCTCTGCCTGCACAGGAGGGGCTGCACGCCTTGGAGCCCCGGCCCTGAGGGCAGAGGCTTGGCTGGGGGACAGGAGGGAGGGGGCTTGTTCAGAGGGAGGGGCTGCACTGGAGGGGATCCTGTGCACATCTCTAAACTCTCCCTGCCACAGCATTGCTGGGTTTTGTTTCCTCTCATTCCCTGATCAACTCTTTGCATCCTGAAGATTTTCCTCCTGCAGGTGTTTCCCTGCGCCTGATCTCTCTGTGCCAGCACTCACAGACCCCAAATCTCTGTGCACTCTCCTTGGCCTGACAGAACCCTGCCTGTATGCAGGGCACTGGCTGGGGGCAGGTTCTGTTTGCAGCTTGGAGAAAGGACAGCTCAGACTGAGCCTGATGGGTCCAGCAAAGGTGATGCTGGTGCTGTCCAGGGGCAGAGTGGCTGAAAGCACATTAGGGATCTCCTGTGAACCTACTGATCACTAGAAGTAACAGTTCAAATGTCTCAGGCACTTGTCAAAATTCATAACTAATAATTTAAAATAATCAGTAATCCAATAATTCATAACTCATAATAATATAATTCATAATCAACCTTTAATATTTATGTCCCCTCCCTGCCATTCTTCAATTGTATGAAATTGAATATAAAGTCTTAGAAAATTTCCTCATATTTATCAAAATCCTTGCTCAGGAAAATTTTCTATGACTGGTCAGAACACCTCAGTATTTGGCAGCTTCATGAACATTTCACCTCCCCTGCACCAGAAATACCTACTGTCACGGAGTGTGGCTCATTAATACTTTGAGATACTCAGGGTTTTTGAAATACTTTGGATTTTCTGTTCCTCAGACTGAGTCTCTGAGAGGTTTTTTGTGCCATCCTGGCCTCCAATTCTCTCCTCCAAGGAGTCCATGAGGAGCCTGTGTTGGGGATGGACCTCAGTGGGACCCATTCATGCTTTGAGACAATTTGAGTGTTTCCTCTGATTTTGACTTCTGGAAAGGTTTATGCAATCTCCTTTCTATTCCTGAGGTTCAAGGGCTCAGCTCTAAATGCACCATGGGGCTCATTAGGATCAAGGAAATCCTGACAAACCATGGCTCTGCCTTGATTTCGCTGTGCTCTCTTGCAGTTCATCAGGAGGTTTTCTGTAGTGGTTTTGGTTCACCAATTTAACATTTCTCAGCCAATGCATCAATTACTGTAGGGGGTTCAGTGTTGGCTAATTACCAATGCACTCACTAGAATATTCTTACTCATTTCCTGCTGTGAGACAGGTTTAGGAGAAAGGCAAAGTAGGCTCAAAACTTTAAAAGTGTATAAAGAGAAGATTATTAATAGTAACTAAAAGAAAGTGTAATAAGAATCAGAACAAAACTTTCAGAATACTTTTCCTCTCACTATAACCTTTTCTTTCTTACAGACAATGTAAAGAGTCAAAACCGAAAATGTTCAGTCAGTTTATCACCTGTAGAATAGCCTTTCTTCAGTTCTATCAGGGAAAGGAGTCTACCTTTCATGCTATGGAGACTTCTCCAAAACAAATTTTCTCATGGCTCTCAATTTCTCAATGAATAGCAGCTGCCCAGAAAATTCACAATTGTGAAGTCCCTCCCATTTTTTTCACAGCCTTTCCCACAGCTCTGTTTATGGGCCATGTCAACTTACGGGGCATTAGTTTAAAGATGAGTTGTTTCAGAGCAAATGTTCTCATCATCAATGCATTATAGGGAAAGAGTCTGATGTATCAATTACATCCCTCTTTATAGCTTCAGCAATGGATTTCAGCTCGAAGATCAACGCATCTCCTCATCCATCCCATCTGGGACTCAACTTCCCCTTCACTTGTTAATTCTCAGTGCTAATAATGACTGGGGTTTTGTCAGACAGAGAGAAAACTGTTAGCAGCTTCTCTTTGGACATCACATCCATGATACAAAACCTCCACAACAGCACAGAGCTCCTTTGTCCATATGTAGTGCTCATGAGTCCAAGGCCTCTAAACCCCTCCTTGAGAGATCTCTGGGCCCTCTCCAGGGTATTTTCAAATGAGAACATTCAGTTCAGAGTCTAAGAAAATCACCAGAGGACAGGGCCCGCCTGACCTGTCTGTCCTGGCTATTTTTGTCTGGGAGAAATCCCAGGATATATGGAATTTGAGAGGGTAAATTCTAATTTTGGCCAGGCCCCTGGGCCTGAAAGCTGGTTCTTTTCCATAGGAAAGAAGGAACAGATCCACAATATTTCAGGGGCAGATGAGAGGTGGCCACCAGAGGCCAAGGCCAGCCAGAGCTGGCAGGATTTTTTCTGAGAGATACCCTTGCACAGAGGAAATTTTTTAGGGAGAGTACCAAGTTTGGCAATGGGCACACCTGATGTAACCACAGAAGACATGGACTCACCTCTGACAACTCAGCAGGTTAAAATCAGAGAGCTTCCAGTGGAACTCTCTCTTTTGTTCTGGTCAGTGAAGGGTTCAGACCTCCCCTGCCCAGCCACAGGCCGGGTGGGGCAGGGGAAGCCATGCGGCCCAGGCTGAGGTAGGCCGGAACCCCGGACAGAGAAGGGGGTGAAGGGAGTGGAACCGGGCACGGCCCCTGCAGGAACAGAGGGGTGGAGTTGCACGGAGATGTCCTGGACAGCCCCTCCAGAGAGAGAGAGCCTGTGCCACCTTGGAATTTGATATCATGAGCTGGCAGCAGGGCCAGCAGAGGAGAAAGAGAAGGGAGGCGGAAGATGCCCAGCTGTGGGAGTCCTGGGCAGGCTGCTGGGAGATTTCAGCTGTCCTGAGGGCAGCAGAGCCCAAGACTTTAACCCTTCCTTAGACAAAGAAAACTTTGTGAAACACTAATGCTTCATCTGAACAGCCTGGGACTTGAGATGTCAGGAAAGGATGGGAAAGAATCCTAGGTGGGAAGACATGATGGAGTGGCCTTTGGCTGGACTTTTCCTTGTATTGCCGTAGACTGAACCAATTGTCCTGCAACACAGAGACTGCATTTAAGGGGATGCAATGCTTTGAGTCAAGAGAGTGACCTATTGCAGTGATTGTCAGTGCACAAGTGAGAGTGACCTGCTGCAGTGACACCATGTGAGGAGTGATAGTGACCTGCTGCAGTGACGCCATGTGCAGGAGTGAACAGAGAAAGATGAGGAGGGTGTGGTGGTGCCCTCTGGCTTCAGAGAAGAAGAAGATTTCTGTTCTCAAGACCCTCGGTCCCAGGGGAGGTGAAAATGGGGAGGACTCTTGTCCCAAAATGTGAAAAACTGTCATTCTTTGTTACTTGGCAAAGCATCCTTAAAAGGAACCCTAGAAGCAGTTTTGGTCTATGGACAGTGGTGAGAGCCTGGAAGGAGGAGGTCACAATGGCAGATTTTCTCTGGGCAGTGCCATGTGTGACATGGAAACATAAGGGGTTTCAACTGTGTTTCCTGTGGAAGACTATGGTACAAGAGAGACTTCTCTCTCCCTTGGTGAACTGAGAATTGATTATCTGAGAGGTGGTAACTTGACTGAGAATCCAAGGTTTTGTCTCACTGTGCTTTGGTGGAAATTGAGTGGGGGAGGAGGAATGTTTTGGAAGGTTTTAGTTTTGAATTTTGTGTGTTTCTTTTATTATAGTTGTAGGTTAATAACAATTTTTCCTTTATTTCTAAGCTTGAGCCTGCTCTGCTCTGTTTCTGCTCACATCTCACAGCAGCC
This sequence comes from Onychostruthus taczanowskii, assembly GCF_017590055.1. Classification (NCBI taxonomy): domain Eukaryota; kingdom Metazoa; phylum Chordata; class Aves; order Passeriformes; family Passeridae; genus Onychostruthus; species Onychostruthus taczanowskii. The sequence continues at coordinate 7,031 of NW_024503692.1, forward strand.
ATTTGAGAAAAATATATTGTCATGGGTGCACTGTCATTGTTCCAGCACCAACCCATGACACAGAGAAAGGCCAGAAGGGCAGGGAAGACACCAGGAATTGGTCACATTTTCTCCTGTCACAGCCGTAACTCAGGGGATAGGATTAAGCCTGGAAAGGCTCAGGCACGTTACTGACCTCCTGCTGCCTAAGGAAAGAAAGAGAAATTAAGACAATTTGTCCTTTTTTTGGTTGTCCAGTTCAAAAACGACACTGAGTCAACCAAGAAGGCTGGGAAAGCTGGATATACAAGGATTTACTATGGAAAGCTGGGAATAGAAGATGTGCCCGTACTCATGGTGAAGGAAAATCCTGTTCTTGGATGAAACTCCCTAAGGGAAGGATTCCTTAAGAGAAGGTGGATCCCAACTCTTGGAGATACAAAATTTTGACTGGAAAGTGGGTGACCTGAACTGCTCAGCCCTATTTGGAACAGGTTTTTGGACTGGTTACTTCAAAAGAGGATATCCAATCTAAATTATTCTGAAGTTTTATGTACAGTGTTCCATCTGAACTGGGTCACCAAAATCTTCCTCCAGAGCCAGTGAATGTGGAATTTTGGGTATAAAATCCAGTGGCTTCAATGAATATTTCTCAGTTTCTTAGAACTTTAAATATTTACTTCAAACAGAAGAAGAAAGGCACTAAAGTAGATACCAAATTGTTAAAAAATTGATAATTCTCTTTTTTCTCTTTCTCCAGTCTCCATACTTTCTCTCTACTATCCTTCATTTTCCTAGGCATTTCTCAGCACCCACTGTCTCCTTTTTCTATCCAACACACTTGTAAACTTTAAAGACTTTGAACAGCAGCATTTAAAGTCTCCCTGTCCTGCTGTTAACATGTATTTTGGGTTTGGGTGTCCCAGGACATGCACTCCTGAAGATTACAAATTACTGTGTACAGCTGTTCGTGCTGTCTCCTGGAATGATTTCACACCAGCCATAGATGGAACAGTTCATGTAAAAACATTTATTATCCATTTACCACTGTCACTCTGCTCTTGACTCTTTCTTTATCCTTATGGATGGAGAAAATGTGCTCTCTCCAGGGGAAAAAAAAGGAATAAAAACTCTACTCTGGAACTCCATCCAGAATGTGCGTATGAGGAAGAAAAAATGCTTTAAATATGTTTTTTATCTGTCCAATCTTAGCCGGACCTGGTGTCTTCTCCCAACCAGTCATTTCAATCCATGAAGACATAACAGAAGAATACTGACCTCATTTTCTCTACTGTTGAATATGTTGATATTTTTATTTAGCCTTACCAGATAAAGAAGAGTCATTAATTAAATTCTTCCTGTGGAGAAACTGAGGTACAGGAGAAGACTGGGATTCATCTGCATTATTTGGGGTGTCTGCAATTTATTCATCTTAATTTAATTTTTGTCAATCAAAGGCAATCCAATCAGGAAACTGAACAGAGTTTAGAGTGTGAATCACCCGACAAAGTGCACATCTGGTTTAGGGTGAAATAAATCACAGAATGGGTTGGGTTGGAATAAACCTTCAAGATCATCCAGTTCTCTGCAGCCTGAGTGTGATTCAGCTGCCCTGGCACTCAGTTTATTGAAACTTTAGTCAACCAATCCACGCATTTGTTTAGAGTGTGAATCACCTGACAAAGTGCACATCTGGTTTAGGGTGAAATAAATCACAGAATGGGTTGGGTTGGAATAAACCTTCAAGATCATCCAGTTCTCTGCAGCCTGAGTGTGATTCAGCTGCCCTGGCACTCAGTTTATTGAAACTTTAGTCAACCAATCCACGCATTTACATATTGCTGGTCAACAGGACAGGGAGCCAAGAGGAGCCCCATTCCCTCCTACAGCCCATTAGACACTTTGAGACACCTAAAACAGGTCCAGGAACCAAAGGCCAGGCCAACGTGATGACTCCACACATCACTTCTGCAGCCATGGGGGAGAGACCTGGGAGATCACCCAAATAATGGAATTACAGAATTGCAAAGGTTGGAAAAGTGCTCTAAGTTCATCCAGTCCAACTGTCAAGGCCATTAAACCCTGTCCTCATCCACACCCCCTCTGAACGCTTCCAGGGATGGTGACTCCACCACTTCTCTGGGAAGCCTGTTCCAATGCTTGACAATGTCAATTAAAATTCCCAGATTTTAGTGCCCAGAATAATTCTCCCAAGGTTAACTCTGGTGCCTAAAGATACTGAAATCACATCATCCAGCACGGGGGGTCATGTGCTGTTCACTGTCCCCTGGGATACTTGATGGGGCTCTGGAAAGTGAGGAAAACAGCTGGAAAAGGAATTGTCCAGCCCTTGGTCACTCATTACTGAAATGGCTTGAGGAAGAACTTAAAAAGGAGAAAATGAGGCTCAGGGGAGACCTTATTGCTCTCTACAACCACTGAAAGGAGGCTGAGTGAGGTGAGGGTTGGTTTCTTCTCCCAGGAAAGAATAGCACAAGTGGAAAGGGCCCCAAGCTGTGACAGAGCAGGTCCAGGTTGGATAATATGAAAAATTTCTTCACTGAAAGGATGGTTAAGCATTGGAATGGACTGCCCAGGGAAATGGTGGAGATATCATCCCTCTAGTGCTCAAAAATGAGTAGGCATTGCACTTGATTTGGTGGATGTGGTGATATTCAGTAAAAAATTGGACCAAATGATCTTGAAGGTCTTTTCCAACCTGAAGGATTCCATGAAAGCAGAACTGCTGCAAAGCCTCCAGCTCCCTGGCAGGCTGTGGCTCTGTGTGTGGCTGTCTGGGCTGTGAGCACAAGGCACTGGATGTCTGTTTATTTGTACTATTTATTTTTAAAATTATTTCTGTGTCCAGCATCTGGAAACACGCCATAAACAAAACACAGCAGAGTCTTAAATTTTGCTGCTATTCACAGGCAAATGTCCCTCGGCCCTCCCTCCACTGTCACAACAAAGCTCTGTAAATAACATCCCCAGCCTGCTGTCAGTGCCAAAAGATATTGCAGAGCAAATGCAGCCTCCTGCCATCTTCTGGAGGAGAATTGGCAGGAGTCACTGACACCAAAAATGCAGCTCTGCACCTCCAGGAGAAACTGCCTAATGAGGAGAGTGGAGCACAGGAAGAGCAGCCATCCATCCATCGGTGTGTTCCCAGGGTTTGTCACCCATTGCTGCTGTTGCCTCCGGGAGCTGCCGCTGCCCCTGGGAGCTGGGCGTCCTCAGGGTGAGCCAGCGTCTTTGGGCATCGTCCTGCTGCTGGCCCCGGGCTCACTCCTCTGGCTGCCCCTGAGGCAGCTGAAGGAGAAAAGGCGGCGCAGAGCCCGCCGGGCTGTCTTGGCCATGGAGCGCCGTGGCCGTGGGGCCGGGGGCTGCGGGACGGCTGCGCTGCCAGCGGGGCCAGCAGGAACGCTGCCTGCCAGGGGCTGGGCAGGCACCAGGCAAGCTCCTGCCGGTGGCTCATGGCCACAGGGCTTTTCCTGGGGAGGGGCGGCCTGGGCACGGCCAGCCTCCATGCCTGCTGCGTCCGCCTCGTCCGTGGCATGGGCAGGTGAGGCGCAAACCACAAACCCCTCTGCCTCTTTGAGCAGTGTCGAGGGGAGAGGCTCGCTGTGCCCCTGGTCGCTGAGGTCACTGTCTGGAGGAGTAGGCACTGTCTCTAACTCTTCATCTCGCTACGGGAGTGACAACAGGCTTTCTATCTCTCTGTCCCTCTCTCCTGCTGCTTCTTCTTGCTCCCACTTCTCCAGCAGCTCATTCAACAGAGTTTCCAGGGGTGGCGAGTCTTCAGAGTCAGAAGCCAAGTCTGCCAACAGCTCAGGAGACAACAGCTCTGAGCAGTTTTGTGCCTCTCGTGTGGTGTCTTCGGTCAAACTGCAAGTGCTGTGTGGCACTGAGGGGTCTGCAGCTGGTTCCAGGGTGGCACTTGATGGATCCCTGAGGTCACAGCTGGATGTCATGGGGCTTTCTTCACTGCTCATGGGGGAGAAGATGTCTCCAAAGAGCTCTGCATACATTTTCTCTTCCTCCCGCTTCTCCAGCTCCTCTCTCTTTTTGTGCATAATCTGCAGCAAATCATCAGGCCCCATGCACGGCTGCTTGTGAATTGCAGCATTCTTGGCTGGCCCACGAGTTGCCCCTTCCTCCCAGGGGCCTCCAGACAAAGGAGAAGCTGAGAAGCCTGAGCTCTCCTCAGGCTCTGATGTGAGGAAGAGCTTGCTGTGGCCCTCATCCCAGGGATCTCCAGCCAGGGCAGAAGCTTCTGCCTCTCCCTCTTTCAACAGGGCAAGCCACAGACTCTGCAGGTCTCGGTCCCACTCTCCTGCAGCCTGTGCTTCTGGGAGCTGGACACAAAGGCCTTTTTAATGCCTTTGCCCCTCACCTTTGCCTACTCTTGTTCCTCTCCCAGTGACCTGCAGCTCTCTCTTGTCCCACCTTGTGTGCCTCCCATAAACATCCCCAAGGAAGCCCTGTGCCAAAGTGCCAAAGGGTTTTTCCCACCCAGCCCTCCATGGGTCCCAGCCCTGAGCCCCGACCTCCTGTAGAAAAATCATCAGGAAGGTAAAATCTCCATTTGAACTTAATCTGGCAGCCACTGTGTAAGACTATAGAAAGTGTGTTTCTAAAAAAAGATCAATAACAAAGGAGGGTCATGGAAAATGTCCATTCTTTATTTCATTGGGAGGGCTGGGGAGAGTGGAATTGTGCTCAGGAATATGCCAGGGGAATCCTGGAATTCTGTGTCAGCCATAGTGGGGCCAGCAGGACCAAGGCTCTGATTGTCCCTGTGTGCTGAGCACTGGTGAAGTCACACCTCATATCCTGTGCCCAGCTTTGAGTCCCTTCACCCTGTGCATACATTTAATAAATATTACCATGTCCTTGGGTGATAATACAGTTATCTCTTGTGTCTTTGTCATAAATATGTGGCATATTGCAGAGTAGAGGTAAGGGGACAATTAATTGATAGGTTTTCTCATTTATGGGTCAGAAATACTGTAATTATTGGAATTGTGCTCAGGAATATGCCAGGGGAATCCTGGAATTCTGTGTCAGCCATAGTGGGGCCAGCAGGTCCAAGGCTCTGATTGTCCCTGTGTGCTGGGCACTGGTGAAGTCACACCTCATATCCTGTGCCCAGCTTTGAGTCCCTTCACCCTGTGCATACATTTAATAAATATTACCATGTCCTTGGGTGATAATACAGTTATCTCTTGTGTCTTTGTCATAAATATGTGGCATATTGCAGAGTAGAGGTAAGGGGACAATTAATTGATAGGTTTTCTCATTTATGGGTCAGAAATACTGTAATTATATAACACTTCATGTACTGAGTTCATTGTAGATGGTTTACATGTGGGATGGATATAATTTGGTTTATCTTCTGACAGGGTATACAGGATGATTATAAGCAGTGAACACAATAAAGCCAATACTAACAAAACAACAGTTGGATGCAACATTAAATTCAAAATTC
>NW_024503693.1:0-504 GCF_017590055.1 Onychostruthus taczanowskii
CGGGACGATGATGGGCGCCTCGAGCTCGGCGGGGCCGATGACGGCGCCGCGGTTGCCCAGGGTGAACACGGTGTTGCGGCTGCGCAGCGACGGCTTCGAGAAGAAACGTGCCGGGGAAGTCAAGGAAAACGGCCCAAAAAAGGCCTGCAATCAGCCCGGAATAGCCCCAAAAATCACCCCAGAAATCCCAAAATAACCCCAAAAAATCCCCCCAGAAATCACAAAATGTCCCCCAAAAAATCCCCCCAGAAATCACAAAAATGTTCCAAAAAAATCCTGAAATAACCCCAAAAAATCCCCCCAGAAATCCCAAAAAAATTCCAAAAAAATCCCAAAATAGCCCCAAAAAATCACCCCAGAAATCCCCAAAAAATTCCAAAAAAATCCCCCCTGAAATCCCAAAACACCCCAAAAAAGTCCTGAAATCACCCCGGAATAGCCCCAAAAAATCACCCCAGAAATCCCAAAAAAGTTTCGAAAAAATCCCCCCAGAAATCCAAAAAA
>NW_024503694.1:0-504 GCF_017590055.1 Onychostruthus taczanowskii
CCCCAGGGATTTGGGGTTGCTGTGAGCTCATCCCAGCCTCAGCCCCCTTTGCCTTCACCTTTAATTTTTGGAAGAGGATTTTTGGGTTTTGTCAGAGGCTCCTCTCGGCCGGGGAGGGGTTGTGGGAGACAAAGCAGGAGATGATCAAACCCAGCGGCTCCTGCCTCTTGTCTCCGCACTCGGCGAGGCGGAGGAGCCCGGCTTTAAACAAAAGCTAAACGCTGTCGGTGGGAAGCGGAGCAGGAGCTCTCTGAAATGCAAATGCCTTCTGGAGAGCAGGCTCTGAGCGCAGGATCCTGCTGACTCATGCCGGAGAGCTGGGGCAGACCCCGCTCCTCCAGCCCGTCCTGCCCCTCTGCCCCCGGCGCTGCCACAAGCCCTGTGCAGGGCAAGCGGGCAGCGCGGATGGGTGAAGGTGTTATAGATACATGTGATAAAATTGGCTTTTCACAAATATTAAAATGGGTGCTGTATGTATGATGTTAAAGTAACTTTGTTACAAAG
>NW_024503695.1:0-317 GCF_017590055.1 Onychostruthus taczanowskii
TTGGGGAATTTGGGAAGGGGTCCTGGGGTTTTTTTTGGGGAGAATCACAGAGTTTTAAAAAAGGGGTCCCTGGGGGGGTTTTTTGGGGAAAATCCTGAGGTTTTTTAAGGGGAATCCCTTGGAGTTTTGGAGCAATTCTGGGGTTTTTTGGGGGGAATTCAAAGGAGTTTTTTGGGGAAATTTTGGTGTTTTTTTTGGGGAAAGGTCCCAAGGGTTTTTTGGGGGGAATCCCAGGAGGTTTTTTGGGGAAATTCTGGGGGTTTTTGGGGAGGGTCCCAGGGGTTTTTGGGGGGAATCCCAGGGTTTCTTTGTGGGGG
>NW_024503695.1:339-504 GCF_017590055.1 Onychostruthus taczanowskii
TCGGGGTTTCTTTGGGGGGAATTTTGTTTTTTTTTTTTTGGGGAGGGTCCCAGGGTTTTTTGGGGGGAATCCTAGGAGGTTTTTTGGGGATAATTCTGGAGATTTCTGGCGAGTGGTCCCAGGGGTTTTTGGGGGGGGAATCCCAGGGTTTCTTTGAGGGGAATT
>NW_024503696.1:0-504 GCF_017590055.1 Onychostruthus taczanowskii
AGCCGGACACTGGCCCCCGCTGTCCCCGTGCCGTCCCCCGCTGTCCCCTCACTGTCCCCTGGTGTCCCCGAGGTCCCCTCGTTGTCCCCGAGTGTCCCCGTGCCATCCCCTCGTGTCCCCACGCCGTCCCCCGCTGTCCCCTTCCTGTCCCCTGCTGTCCCCGAGGTCCCCTCGTTGTCCCCGGGTGTCCCTGTGCCATCCCCTGCTGTCCCTTCGATGTCCCCTCGTGTCCCTACACTGGCCCCTGCTGTCCCCGAGGTCCCCTCATTGTCCTCACGTGTCCCCTCCTTGTCCCCTGCTGTCCCTGTGCCATCCCCTGCTGTCCCCTCATTGTCCCCGCGTGTCCCTTCGTTGTCCCCACGTGTCCCCTCGCTGTCCCCTGCTGTCCCTGTGCCATCCCCTGGTGTCCCCTCATTGTCCCCGCGTGTCCCCTCTCTGTCCCTTGGTGTCCCCACGCTGTCCCCGCGTGTCCCCTCTCTGTCCCCCGCTGTCCCCGCTGTCCCC
>NW_024503697.1:0-504 GCF_017590055.1 Onychostruthus taczanowskii
TGAGCAGCCCCACCAGCACGCTGAGCTGCACCACCACGTTGGTCTCGTTGTCCAGGATGTAGAGCAGCACCACGAGCGACTGGAAGACCCCGAAGAACACGGAGCGCACCGAGAGCCCCTCCAGCGACTGCCGGCTGTTCCAGAACTGGATGTCTGGGAAAAAACGGGAATTCCTGGGAATTCCGGCTGGGAATTGGGCAAAAACCCCAGTGGGAATGGAGGGAAAGGGCCAGAAATGGGATTTGGGAATTGCAGAGAGCCCCTGCAGGGACTGCCGGCTGTTCCGGAACTGGATGTCTGGGAAAATGGGAATTCCTGGGAATTCCGGCTGGGAATTGGGCAAAAACCCCACTGGGAATGGAGGGAAAGGGTCAGAAATGGAGATTTGGGGAAAAATTCCCGTTGGAATGGAGGGAAAGGGCCAGAAAATGGGATTTGGGGGAAAAATCCCAGTGGGAAAGGGCCAGAAATGGGGATTTTGGGGAAAAATTCCCGTTGGAATGG
>NW_024503698.1:0-504 GCF_017590055.1 Onychostruthus taczanowskii
AGGGGGGTTCACGCAGTCCAGGGAGCCTATGCGGTCCCTGCACCCCAAAAATGGACCCCAAAATTGGGGGGACACGGGGACAGGGGGGGTCACGTAGTCCAGGGAGCCCACGCGGTCCCTGCACCCCAAAAACGGGACCCCAAAATTGGGGGGACACGGGGTCAGGGGGGTTCACGCAGTCCAGGGAGCCCACGGGGTCCCTACACCCCAAAAACGGGGGGACACCGGGTCAGGGGGGTTCACGCAGTCCAGGGAGCCCACGGGGTCCCTGCACCCTGACCCCCATGGAACCCCAAAAACGGGGGGACACCGGGTCAGGGGGGGTCACGCAGTCCAGGGAGCCCACGCGGTCTCTGCACCCCAAAAACGGACCCCAAAAACGGGGGGACACCGGGTCAGGGGGTTCACGCAGTCCAGGGAGGCCACGCGGGCCCTGCACCCCAAAAACGGGAACCCCCTCAGTGAAACCCCCTTTGCGACCCCAAAATTGGGGGGACACCGGGT
>NW_024503699.1:0-504 GCF_017590055.1 Onychostruthus taczanowskii
AATAATATATAAATATGTTGATAATATCTACGAATGCTAATATTAAAATTTGTGCCCTTTCATCTATCAGCCTGCAACAGTTCCATAAGATCCAAGCCTTTATTCACTCCCCACAAAGGGGAAAAGGGCAGAGAAGTGGCAGGAATTCCAACCTCCACAGACACATCCAGGTGAGCCCAGCCCACAGGTCCAAGAAGGGGATTTGAAGTGAGGAAAGAAGGAAAAAGGGAACTGCACCTCACCCAACTGGAGTAGGAAAAGTGGGAATTGCCACTGGATACTCCACAAGTCACAGGTGTTCAGACCTGCAGGTTGAAATGCAGGGGATGAGCAGAACAAACAGAAAATTTGGAAATACAGGAGAAATTGGTTGTGTATGGAATGGGCAAAGAGGGAATGGAGAGCAGAGCAAGCACAACGTGCAGCCTGAGCTGGAGACCATCTGCTTCCCAAATCCAGAGCTCCTGCTGCAATTTAGGGAGGTGTTCCTGACATGTGTCCAAC
>NW_024503700.1:0-503 GCF_017590055.1 Onychostruthus taczanowskii
CGCGGGGGGGGGCAGGGGGGGCCCCGCCGAGGTTTCGGGGACCCCCCCGGGGCCGGCGCCCCCCGCTTGGCGCCGCTTCTTGCCCTTGGCCGAGACCTTGCGGTTGCGGGTCTGGATGCCGTCCTTGCGCATCGTCAGCGGCCGGTTCACCTGGGGAAAAAGGGGGTTCAGGGGGGCCCCAAAAACGGGCCGAGGGTCCCAACACCCCTGGGGGGTCCCAAATCCGAGTGGGGGGGTCCCCAAATCCAGAGGGGGTCCTGAAATCCAGGAGAGGTCCCCAAATCCGGGGTGGGTCCCCAAATCTGGGGCAGGGGTCTGGAGCCCCGCAGAGATCCCACCCCCCCCATCAGTGATGGAGCCCCAAAAATTCCTTCCCATTCCCCCTCAGCCCCCTTGAGCTGAGAATCTGGGGGGGTTTGGATGTCCTGGTGTGGTTTTGGGGTGGTTCAGGGGTGTTTTGAGGTGTTTTAGGGTTATTTGGGGTGGCTCACCCGGTGCAGTTT
>NW_024503701.1:0-336 GCF_017590055.1 Onychostruthus taczanowskii
TCATGGACTGGGGCACCTGGGGGGATTCCCTTGGGGACCCCAACCATGAGCAGGGTATGAGGGGACACCCACAAACGACAGGGGACAAGAGAGGGACCCCAAACAAGGGACCCTGATCAGGGACCCCCAAACCGGGGACAGGGGACAGTGGGACCCCCCTGGGGAGCCCAAACCACGGACAGGGGACAGTGGGACCCCCCTGGGGACCCCAAACCAGGGACAGGGGACAGTGGGACCCCCCCGGGGACCCCAAACCAGGGGCAAGGGACAGTGGGACCCCCCCCAAGTGACAGTGGGACCCCAAACGAAGGACAGGGGACAGTGGGACCCCAAGGA
>NW_024503702.1:0-503 GCF_017590055.1 Onychostruthus taczanowskii
AGGGAACATTCCCAGCTCTCCCAGGCTATTCCAGAGCAATCCCATGGCCAGCTGCAGCAGACAGCTCCAAGCCCTGCCTGCCATCAGCCGGGATGGGGCCGCAGCTTTTCCATCCCAAATTCCCGCAATTCTCTGGCAGGCCACGGCCAGGGCATGGGAGAGGAAAGTTCTGGAGCTGCAGGGTCACCGCCAGCCCTGGCTCTGCCCTGCCTGTTCACGGGGAGAGGAGCGGGGCAGAATTCCCGGCGCTGGCAGCGGAGCCATTCCTGCTCCCGGAGATCCCTGCGGTTGCCATGGAAACAACCTTGGCAGGAAAGGGCATCTCCGCATTCCCCGAGCGAGCGGCTGCGGCTCCGAGCCCATTGCAGAGGGCTTGGAGAGCCCCTCTCCCACCGCCCAGCCGGGCAAAGCAGCATTCCCAATCCCTGCCCCAAAATCTGCCCTTACAGCCCCGGGCTGCCTCTGCTGTCAGCCCATCGCCGGGCACCCCCCGTCCTGTGTGC
>NW_024503703.1:0-7417 GCF_017590055.1 Onychostruthus taczanowskii
CAGGAGCACCGGCGGTACCTGAGGGACGTTCCCCACACCTGGATAGCACTGCCCTACCGGGATGCTGCTGCCTTCGGCAGGTGAGCGCAGGTGGGGGCACCTACAACAGGTGAGGGACAGGTGGGGATGGGTGAGGGACAGGTGGGACAGGAGCAGCTGGGCCTGGTCTACGTGGGGAGGGACCCGTGCGAGGAGGAGCACCGGCGGTACCTGAGGGACATGCCCCGCACCTGGATGGCCCTGCCCTACCGGGACGCCGCCTTCGGCAGGTGAGGGACAGGTGGGGACACCTACAACAGGTGAGGGACAGGTGGGACAGGTGAGGGACAGGTGGGGACAGGAGCACCGGCGGTACCTGAGGGACATGCCCCGCGCCTGGATGGCCCTGCCATACCGGGACGCCGCCTTTGGCAGGTGAGCACGGGTGGGACAGGTGAGGGACAGGTGGGACAGGAGCAGCTCGGCCTGGTCTACGTGGGGAGGGACCCGTGCGAGGAGGAGCACCGGCGGTACCTGAGGGACATGCCCCGCACCTGGATGGCCCTGCCCTACCGGGACGCCGCCTTCGGCAGGTGAGGGACAGGTGGGGACACCTACAACAGGTGAGGGACAGGTGGGACAGGTGAGGGACAGGTGGGGACAGGAGCACCGGCGGTACCTGAGGGACATGCCCCGCGCCTGGATGGCCCTGCCATACCGGGACGCCGCCTTTGGCAGGTGAGCACGGGTGGGACAGGTGAGGGACAGGTGGGACAGGAGCAGCTCGGCCTGGTCTACGTGGGGAGGGACCCGTGCGAGGAGGAGCACCGGCGGTACCTGAGGGACATGCCCCGCACCTGGATGGCCCTGCCCTACCGGGACGCCGCCTTCAGCAGGTGAGAGCAGGTGGGGACACCTACAACAGGTGAGGGACAGGTTGGGATGGGTGGGGACAGCTGGAACAGGTCAGGGACAGGTGAGAGACAGGTGAGCACATGCGGGGATGGGTGGGGACACCTACAACAGGTAGGGACAGGCAGGACATATTTCCCATTTCCCCCATTCTCCCCATTTTTTCCCCGTTCTCCCCCAGGGAGCTGGAGCAGCGTTTCGGGGTGTCGGAGCTGCCGGCCGTGGTGGTGCTGGCGCCCAGCGGGGCGGTGCTGGCGCCCAACGCCGTGCGGGAAATCCGGGATCGGGGCCCCTCCTGCTTCCACGGCTGGCGCCAGGCGGCCGAGCTGCTGGACAGGAACTTCCAGGAGCGCCAGGAGCTCGAGGGCTCGGCGCCCCGCAGCCTCACCGAGCCCCTGCGCCGCCTCAAGTACCGCCTGCGGGACCCCCAGGAGGACGAGGAGGAGGAGGAGGAGCAGGAGGAAGAGCAGCGGCGGGAGTAGAGGGTGGATCCCAAATCCTGGAAGAGTGAGAAAAGAGAGGAGGAGAAATGGTGGGTCCAGTTCTGGCATCTCCATTGAAGGAACTCACCCAAAATCCTGGAAATTTTCCCAAAAAAATGAGGGGAAAAGAGGAGGAAGAGGAAGAGGAGGAGGAGGAGGAATGGGTCCAGTTCTGGCATCTCCATTGAAGGAACTCACCCAAAATCCTGGAAATTTTCCCAAAAAATGAGGGGAAAAGAGGAGGAAGAGGAAGAGGAGGAGGAGGAGGAAGAGCAGCAGCGGGAGTAGATCCCAAACCTACTAAAGGGTGGATCCCAAATCCTGGTGGGTTTCATGGAAAAATGAGGAGGAAGAGGAGTAGCGGATTCCAGGATGGATCCAAGCAGGAATGGCGTTGGAGAAATCCACCCAAAATCTCATCGGTTTTCTCCAAAAAATGAGAGAGGAGGAGGACGAGGAGGAGGAGGAGCAGGAGGAAGAGCAGCAGCGGGAGTAGAGGGTGGATCCCAAATCCTGGAACAGTGAGGGAAGAGAGGAGGAGGAATGGCGGGTCCAGTTCTGGCATCTCCATTGAAGGAACTCACCCAAAATCCTGGAGGGAAGGGATGGGAGGAAGAGCAGCGGGAGTAGAGGGGGGATCCCTAATCCTGGAAATGTGAGGGAAGAGAGGAGGAGGAGGAGGAATGGCAGGTCCAGTTCTGCCTCTCCAGACTGAATGAAATTCAATTCAATTCATTGGATTGAATGAATCCACCCAAAATCCTGGAGATTTTCACAAAAAATGAGGGGAAAAGAGGAGGAAGAGGAGGAGGAAGAGGAAGAGGAAGAGCAGAGGGAGTAGAGGGTGGATCCCAAATCCTGGCGGGTTTCATGGAAAAATGAGGAGGAAGAGGAGTAGCAGATTCCAGGATGGATCCAATCAGGAATGGCGGTGTTGGAGAAATCCACCCAAAATCCCATCGGTTTTCTCCCAAAAATGAGAGAGGAGGAAGAGGAGGCAGAGGAGGAAGAGGAAGAGGGAAAGGAGGAGGAAGAGGGGTAGCAGATTCCAGGATGGATCCAAGCAGGAATGACCTGTCTGTTGGAGGAATCCACCCAAAATTCCGGTAATTTTCCCAGAAAAATGAGGGGAAAAGAGGAGGAAGAGGAAGAGGAAGAGGAAGAGGAAGAGGAAGAGGAAGAGCAGCAGGAGTAGAGGGTGGATCCCAAATCCTGGAAAAATGAGAAAAGAGAGGAGGAAGATGAGGAGGAGGAGGAAGAGGAGGAGATTCCAGAATGGATCCAACCAGAAATGACCTCTCCATTGGAGGAGCCCACCCAAAATCCCGGCAATTTTCCCCAAAAGGGAAGAGAGGAGGAGGAGGAGGAATGGCAGGTCCAGTTCCGGCCTCTCCATTGAATGAATCCACCCAAAATCCTGGAAACTTTCCCAAAAAAATGAGGGAAAAAGAAGAGGAAGAGGAAGAGGAAGAGCAGCAGGAGTAGAGGGTGGATCCCAAATCCTGGAAGAGTGAGAAAAGAGAGGAGGAGGAGGAGGAGGAATGGCGGGTCCAGTTCCGGCCTCTCCATTGAATGAATCTACCCAAAATCCTGGAAATTTTCCCAAAAAAATGAGGGAAGAGGAAGAGGAAGAGGAAGAGGAAGAGGAAGAGGAAGAGCAGCGGGAGTAGAGGGTGGATCCCAAATCCTGGAAAAGTGAGGGAAGAGAGGAGGAAGAGGCCATGGATGGATCCAACCTGGAATGTCTTCTCCAGTTCCAGGAAGAGGAGGAAGAGGAGTCGTGGATTCCAGGATGGATCCAGGTGGGAATGACCTCTCCATTGGAGGAATCCACCCAAAATCCACCTGCAAAATCAATGACATAATTAAAAAATTGTTAATTAAAATTAATTAATCCCATTTATTCCAACTTTAATCCAATTTATTTCAATTTTGATCCAATTGATTCCCATTTTTACCCAATTTATTCCCATTTTAATCCAGTTTATTCCGGTTTAATCCAATTTATTCCCATTTTAATGGAACCGGTCCCAGTTTGGGAATTTCAGCAGTTCCAGTTTGGGAGTGAACCAATCCCAGTTTGGGAATTAAACTGGTCCCAGTTTGGGAGTGAATCAATCCCAGTTTGGGAATTAAACTGGTCCCAGTTTAGGAATTTCACCGGTCCCAGTTCGGGAATTTCACCGGTCCCGGTTTGGGAATTAAACTGGTCCCAGTTTGGGAATTTCACCGGTCCCAGTTTGGGAATTAAACTGGTCCCAGTTTGGGAATGGAACTGGTCCCAGTTTGGGAATTTCACCGGTCCCAGTTTGGGAATTAAACTGGTCCCAGTTTGGGAATTTCACCGGTCCCAGTTTGGGAATTAAACTGGTCCCAGTTTAGGAATTTCACCGCTCCCAGTTTGGGAATTTCACCGGTCCCAGTTTGGGAATGGAACTGGTCCCAGTTTGGGAATTTCACCAGTCCCAGTTTGGGAATTAAACTGGTCCCAGTTTGGGACTTTCACCCACCCCAGTTTAGGAATTTCACCGCTCCCAGTTTGGGAATGAACCAATCCCAATTTGGGAGTGAACTGGTCCCAGTTTGGGAATTTCACCGCTCCCAGTTCGGGAATTTCACCGCTCCCAGTTTGGGAATTTCACCGCTCCCAGTTTGGGAATTTCACCGCTTCCAGTTTGGGAATTTCACCGCTCCCAGTTCGGGAATTTCACCGCTCCCAGTTTGGGAATTTCACCGCTCCCAGTTCGGGAATTTCACCGCTCCCAGTTTGGGAATTTCACCGCTCCCAGTTCGGGAATTTCACCGCTCCCAGTTTGGGAATTTCACCGCTCCCACACCGCTCCCAGTTCGGGACGCCGCTCCCGGCCCTTTCCCCGCTCGCGATTTTGGGTCCCCGGGATCGAATTTCAGGCCCCGCCCGGGGGCGGCTCCCGGAGGCTCCTCCGAGGAATTTTCCCCTTCCCGGATTTCTACGCGAGCTTCAACTTCTTTTTTTATCCCAAAAAAAGAAAATTTTGGGGATTTTTTCCCGCCGGGAAGCGCCGCTGGAAATGGGAATTTCCCCCCTGGAGCGCCGCGTGCTGATCCCAGGTGAGAATTCCTGGAATTTCATCCCAAAATTCCCCTCGGAGCCTTAAAAATGGGGGAGGGGGAATTTGAAAAAAGTGGGATTTTGGGGATTTTAATGGAGTTTTCCCGGGTTTTTTTGGGGGAGGAGAATTCCAGGTGTTTTACCCCAAGTCCGTGCGGGCCTGGGAGGAGTGGGGGAGGAACTTTCCGGGTTTTTTTTTTCCAGGAAAAAATTGGGATTTTTAAGGGATTTTTAAGGGATTTTGGGAGGGAAGGAAGTCCCGAGGGAGGAGGGGGAGGGGAATTCCCAAAGGGGAGGGGAAATCCCGGAAAAGAGGGAAATTTCCTCAAGGAAAAAACCCAAATCCAGGGGAAAAAAGCAAAATGTAAGGAAAAAACCCAAATCCAGGGAAACCCCCCCCCCCCCAAATCCAAAGAAAAAAACCTAAATCCAGGGGGAAAAACCACCCCAAATACAGGGGGAACCCCCAAATTCAGGGGGAAAACCACAAATCCAAGGAAAAAAACCTTTAAATCCAGGAAAAAAAACCTCAATCCAAGGGGAAAAAAACCAAATCTAGGGAAACATCCCCAAAATCCAGGGAAAAACCCTTAAATCCAGGGGGAAAAAACCAAAATCCCAGGAAATAAAACCCTAAAATCCAGGGAAAAACCCCAAAATCCAAGGAAAGAACCCCAAAATCCGAGGAAAAAACCCCAAAGTCCAAGGGAAAAACCCCAAAATCCCGGGAAAGAAATCCCAAAATCCAGGAAAAAACCAAAATCCAAGGAAAAAAACCACCCCAAAATCTAGGAAAGAACCCCAAAATCCAGGAAAAAAACCCCAAAATCCAAAGAAAAAACCCCAAATCCTTCCCGAATTCCCGCCCCCATCCCGGAATTTTTCACAGAACCGCTGGAAAAAAAAAACCCTTGGAAAAAAGGGAAAAAGAAGCAGAAAATTCCAATTTTTTCCCGTTTTCCCAGAATTTTGGGAACAAAGGATTTCCTGCGGCTCCCGGTGGGTTTTAATTGAAATAATTCCTGCGGGAATTTTGGGATTTTTGGGTGTTTTTATCCCTTTTTTGGTTGTTTTTTTTTCCCCCCTCCTGGAGTTGTTTGGATTCCCGCGGGAATTCCAAGGTCGGGCTGGGAATGTTGGGAAAAGCTGCGGGGGGAGGGAAATTTGGGATTTTCCCGGTGTTTTTTCCGGGATTTTGGGGCTTTTCCAAAATTTTTTTTGTGGTTCCAGCGGGGAAAGTTTGGGATGGAATTTTCAGGGATTTTAAGAGGGCAGGAAAAAAGGAAAAGGAATTTTTAGGGATTTTAATGTGATTTAAAAAAAAATTTATGGGAATTTTCTGGGGGTTTTCTGTTTTTTTTTTTATTTTAAGGAATTTTATGGATTTTTAAGGGATTTTTGTGGGATTGGGATGGGATTAAAGACCCCTCTTCCCCAAAAAAATCCGGGAATGTGAGATTTTGCCACTCCTGGCACATTCCAAAAGCAATTCCAGGAAATTTGGGATCAGGGATGAAAGGAGGGACACCAGGAATGGGAAAAACCAGCATTTAAATGGGATTTTTAAGGAATTCCCACCCTGAAGATTCTCAAAATCCACCAAAAATCTTGGAATTCTTTCTAAATTTCCATCCCATCCATTCCCAAATTTTGGGGTCAACAATTCCCAGCCAGATCCAGATCCAAAAATCCCCCAAAATTTGGGAAAAACCACCTGGACCAACCCCATTTCCTCATTTCCCCCCCCTTTTTTCCACTAAAAAATTCCCAAAAATTCCATTTTTTCCTGATTTTTGCGGGGATTATCCCGGATTTTCCCCTCCCAGCCTTGGGAATGTCGGGATCCAAAGTCCACCCCAAGGAACAATGGGAATTCCTCGGGAATTCCTCAACTCCAGGGATTTGTTTGCCCAAGGAGGAGAAACCGCCCCGGAAATCCCGGAATAAAAAAAATCCAGGAAGAAAAAAAATCCAGGAAGAAAAAAATTTGGGAAGATCCCAAAAATTCTCGAGTTTGGGATCCAGGGGAGAAAAGGTGAGCCAGAATTTGGGAATTTTTTCCCAATTTTGGGGGTTTCCCCCCAATTTATGGGGTTTTCCCCCTGGTTTTTGGAGGTTTTCCACATTTTTGTCTTCTTTTTCTGATTTTTGGGGTATTTTGGAGTTTTTTCCCAATTTTTAGGGTTTTTTTCCTAATTTTTGAGCGTTTTTCCTCAGTTTTGGGAAGGACTGTCCAATTTTGTGGGGCTTACCCCAATTTTTCTCATTTTTCTTCCTTTTTTCCCAATTTTTCCACATTTTCCTCCCATTTTTCCCTTTCTTCCCCATTTCCCCCCATAATCCCCATTTTTCCCTGAATCCCCATTTCCCCCCATTTTCCTCCATTTCCCCCATTTCTCTCCAATTTTTTTCAAAAATCCCCATTTCCCCGCAATTTTCCCCTCTTTTCCCCCATTTTCCCCCCATTTTCACTCCCATTTTTCCATTTCCCCTCCCATATCATTCCCCAATTCCCCCCCCATTTTATTCCCCAATTTTTCCCCGTTTTTTCCCCCATTTCCCCCCATCTTTCCCCCATTTTCCCCCCATTTCCCCTCCCATATCATTCCCAAATTTTCCCCCATTTTATTCCCCAATTTCCCCCATTCCCTCTCATTTATTTCCCCAATTTTTGCCCCATTTTCCCCTATTTTTCTCCCATGTCCCCCCCATATCATTCCCCAATTTTCCCCCCATTTCCCCCTGGCTGGTCGCCATCATCCTGGGTGGGTGGCTAATTAGCGGTTAATTAGCCATTAATTAGGGGGTAACAGGGGTGCGCACCCGCGGCACCGCGACACAGTGCTGGCGCTGGTCAAGACCGTCACCATCATCCTGGGTGGGTGGTTCGTTAGGGGTTAATTGGGCTGGTCGCCATCATCCTGGGTGGGTGGTTAATTAGGGGTTAATTGGG
>NW_024503703.1:8266-17590 GCF_017590055.1 Onychostruthus taczanowskii
CCCATCCCCCCGTCCCCCCCAGGCCCCCCGCCATGAAGCACTGCTTCTACAACGAGACCGTCGGCTTCTTCTACAACAACAGCCGCAAGGAGCTGAGCGCGCACTGGCGGCCCAAGGACGTGCTGGTGGTGGCGCTGGGGCTGGCGGTCAGCGCCGTGGTGCTGCTGACCAACCTGCTGGTCATCGCCGCCGTGGCCACCAACCGCCGCTTCCACTACCCCATCTACTACCTGCTGGCCAACCTGGCGGCCGCCGACCTCTTCGCCGGCGTGGCCTACATGTTCTTGATGTTCCACACGGGGCCTAGGACCGCCCAGCTGTCGCTCAAGACGTGGTTCGTCCGGCAGAGCTTGCTGGACACCAGCTTGACGGCTTCGGTGGTCAACCTGTTGGCCATCGCGGTGGAGCGGCACCGGACGGTGCTGACCATGCAGCTGCACAGCGAGATGTCGGCCCAGCGCGTGGTGGGGCTGATCTTCTCCATCTGGGCGGCGGCGTTGCTGCTGGGCTTGATCCCGTCCTACGGCTGGCACTGCCTGTGCTCCTTGGAGAGCTGCTCCCGGATGGCGCCGCTCTACAGCCGCAGCTACCTGACCTTCTGGGCCGTGTCCAACCTGGCGGTCTTCCTGGTCATGGTGGTGGTCTACGGGCACATCTTCGTCTACGTCAGGAGGAGGATGGCGCGCATGGCGCGGCACACGGGCGCGCACCCGCGGCACCGCGACACCGTGCTGGCGCTGGTCAAGACCGTCACCATCATCCTGGGTGGGTGGTTCGTTAGGGGTTAATTGGGCTGGTCGCCATCATCCTGGGTGGGTGGCTAATTAGCGGTTAATTAGCCATTAATTAGGGGGTAACAGGGGTGCGCACCCGCGGCACCGCGACACAGTGCTGGCGCTGGTCAAGACCGTCACCATCATCCTGGGTGGGTGGTTCGTTAGGGGTTAATTGGGCTGGTCGCCATCATCCTGGGTGGGTGGTTAATTAGGGGTTAATTGGGTTGGTCGCCATCATCCTGGGTGGGTGGTTAATTAGGGGTTAATTGGGTTGGTCGCCATCATCCTGGGTGGGTGGTTCGTTAGGGGTTAATTGGGCTGGTCGCCATCATCCTGGGTGGGTGGTTAATTAGGGGTTAATTGGGTTGGTCACCATCATCCTTGGTAGGTTGGTCATTGTCATCCTGGGTGGGTGGTTCATTAGGGGTTAATTGGGTTGGTCTTCATCATTCTGGTGGGTTGGTCATCATTGTCCTGGTGGGTTGGTCATCAGAATCCTCAGTGGATGGTTATTTAGCGGTAATTAGGGGTTAATTGGGTTGGTGAGTTGGTCATCATCCTCGGTGGGCGGTTAATTAGGGGTTAATTGTGTTGGTCATCCTCATCCTTGGTGGATTGGCCATTATCATCCTTGGTGGGTAGTTCATTAGGAGTTAATTGGGTTGGTCATCCTCATCCTGGGTGGGTTGCTCACCATCACCCTTGATGAGTTGGTCATCATTCTCAGCGGGTGGTTAATTAGCGATTAATTAGCCATTAATTACGGGGTAACAGAGGTGTGCACCCGCGGCACCGCGACACTGTGCTGGCGCTGGTCAAGACCTTCACCATCATCCTGGGTGGGTGGTTCATTAGGGGTAATTAGGGGTTAATTGGGTTGGTCATCCTTATCCTGGGTGGGTAGTTCGTTAGTGGTTAATTGGGTTGGTCACCATCATCCTTGGTGGGTTGGTCATCATCCTGGGTGGGCGGTTAATTAGGGGTTAATTGGGTTGGTCATCCTCATCCTGGGTGGGTTGGTCATTGTCATCCTTGGTGGATTGGCCATCATTATCCTGGGTGGGTGATTAATTAGGGTTTAATTGGGTTGGTCACCATCATCCTGGTGGGTTGGTCATCATCATCCTCAGTGGGTGCTTAATTAGTCGTTAATTAGGGGATAAGAGGAGTGCACACCCACAGGCACCAGGACACCAGCACGGCCAAGACCATCACCATCATCCTGGGCACGTGGTTAATTAGGGGTAATTAGAAGTTAATTGTGTTGGTCATCATCATCTTTGATGGGTATTTAATGGTTAATTAGTGGTTAATTAGGGGTGATAGGTGTGCACCATGACACCATGCTGAATTTTCTCAGAAACAACATTGAGCCCATCCAGGAAGTGACCGGACAACATCAAAAATCCCAATTTTTTATCTTTTTTCCTGTTTTTCCAGGTGCCTTTGGGATCTCCGGGATCTTTTTCTCACTTTTTTCCCCCAAAGATTGGAATCCACAACGATTCCCTGGAACAATTTTATCCTGGAATTCTTCGGGTCGGAAACAACTGAAATCCCATCCAGGAAGTGATGGGACAACACCAAAAATTCCATTTTTTCCCTCTTTTCCAGATGCCTTTTGGATCTCCTGGATCTTCTTCCCATCTCTTTTCCTTCACTTTATTCTTCTCCCAAGACTCACCATGGGAATTCCACAGAACAATTTTATCCTGGAATTCTTGGGGTCAGAAACAACTGAAATCCCATCTGGAAGTGATGGGACAACACCAAAAATTCCATTTTTTCCCACTTTTCCAGGTGCCTTTTGGATCTCCTGGATCTTCTTCCCATCTCTTTTCCCTCACTTCATTCTTCTCCCAAGACTCACCATGGGAATTCCACAGAACAATTTTATCCTGGAATTCTTTGGGTGGGAAGGACCTTCAATCCCATCCAGGCAGCGACCGGCCGACACCAAAAATTCCCATTTTTCCCCTCTTTTCCCATTTTTCCAGGTGTCTTTGGGCTCTCCTGGACCTTTTCCCATCTCCTTTCCTTCATTTCATTCTTCTTCCAAGACTCACTACGGGAATTCCACGGAACAATTTTATCCTGGAATTCTTGGGGTCAGAAACAACTGAAATCCCATCTGGAAGTGATGGGACAACACCAAAAATTCCATTTTTTCCCACTTTTCCAGGTGCCTTTTGGATCTCCTGGATCTTCTTCCCATCTCTTTTCCTTCACTTTATTCTTCTCCCAAGACTCACCATGGGAATTCCATGGAATAATTTTATCCTGGAATTCTTTGGGTGGGAAGGACCTTCAATCCCATCCCGGCAGTGACCGGCCAACACCAAAAATTCCATTTTTTCCCTCTTTTCCAGGTGCCTTTGGGATCTCCTGGATCTTTTCCCCATCTCTTTTCCTTCATTTCATTCTTCTCCCAAGACTCACCACGGGAATTCCACAGAACAATTTTATCCTGGAATTCTTTGGGTGGGAAGGACCATCAATCCCATCCCGGCAGCGACCGGCCAACACCAAAAATTCCATTTTTTCCCCTCTTTTCCCCTTTTTCCAGGTGCCTTTGGGATCTCCTGGGTCTTTTTCTCACTTTTTTTCCCCCAAAGATTGGAATCCACAACGATTCCATGGAACAATTTTATCCTGGAATTCTTTGGGTGGGAAGGACCTTCAATCCCATCCCGGCAGCGACCGGCCAACACCAAAAATTCCCATTTTTCCCTCTTTTCCCATTTTTCCAGGTGCCTTCGTGGTGTGCTGGACTCCAGGCCAGGTGGTTCTGCTGCTGGACGGGCTGGGCTGCCAGAGCTGCGACGTGCTGGCCGTGGAGAAGTACGTGCTGCTGCTGGCCGAAATCAACTCCCTAATTAACGCCATCGTTTACTCCTGGCGCGATAACGAGATGAGGAACACCTTCCGGCGGCTCCTGTGCTTCCCGTGCCTCCGGAATTCCAAGTACGCCGCCCCGGAGCGGGGGCTGCATTCCCACAACGGCCACTTCACCGTGGATTCTTCCATTTAGGGGGTTTTTTGGGGATTTTGGGGGTTTTTTCGGGATTTTTTGGGGGGGCTCTGAGGTGGGAATTTTTCTTGGGAAAGTCGCGGTGGAGCGAGGATTGCGGGGTGGAGGAGAATTCTGGATTCCTTTCCAGCGTGGAAATTTTCCTGGAAAAGTCGTGGTGGGATCAAGGATGAAGTGATTTTTAGGGATTTGGGAGAGTCCTGGATTCCTGGGGAGCTCCAGAACCAAAATTTTCCTTGGAAAACTCCTGGTGGATCAAGGATTGAGAAGAATTTTGGAGTCCTGGGAGGCTGCAGCACCCAAATTTCCATAGAAAACTCCAGAACGAGGTGATTTTGTAGGTTTTGGGAGAACCTCGGATTCCTGGGGGCCTCCAACATCCAAATTTTCCTCGGAAAACTCCTGGTGGATCAAGGATGAAGTGATTTTTTGGGATTTGGGAGCATCTTGGGGGACTCCAACATCAAAATTTCCTTGGAAAACTCCTGACGGATCAAGCTTCGAGAAGAATTTTGGAGTCCTGGGGGTTCCAGCACCCAAATTTCCATAGAAAACTCAAGAACGAGGTGGTTTTGTGGGATTTGGGAGAACTTTGGATTCCTGGGGGTCTCCAACATCAAAATTTCCTTGGAAAACTCCTGGTGGATCAAGGATTGAGAAGAATTTTGGAGTCCTGGGAGGCTGCAGCACCCAAATTTCCCTGGAGAACTCTAGAACGAGGTGATTTTGTGGGATTTGGGAGAACCTCGGATTCCTGGGAGCCTCCAACATCCAAATTTTCCTGGAAAACTCCTGGCGGATCAAGGATGAAGTGATTTTTTGGGATTTGGGAGCATCTTGGGGGGCTCCAACATCAAAATTTCCTTGGAAAACTCCTGGCGGATCAAGCTTCGAGAAGAATTTTGGAGTCCTGTGGGTTCCAGCACCCAAATTTCCATGGAAAACTCTAGAAAAAGGCGGTTTTGTGGGATTTGGGAGAACCTCGGAGTCCTGGGGGCCTCCAGCTTGGATTTTTCCCTGGAAAATTCCAGGTTTTTAGGGAAACCGTCGGAGCAGAATTCCCATTAAAGACTGGTTTTAACCCAGAGTTGTTTTTCCTTGGAAAAAGCTCAGGAATCTTCCAGGGGGGGTTGGGAATTCCGAGGGTGGGATTTGGGAACTCTGAGGGGAGAAATTCTCCTGGAAAAAGCTGAGAAATCCCCCAGAATTTGGGAATTCCGAGGGCTGAAATTTCCTTGAAAATTCCACAAATCCCAGGATTTGGGAATGCTGAGGAAAAACCCAAATTTTCCCTTTTTTTCCCCTTCTTTTTTTTTTTTCTGATCCTGGAAAACTTCCCCCTGTGAGTTCTGGGAATTCCCAGGGATCCCTGGAGTGGAACCAGGGAACTTTTCCCACCTTGGCTGCAGAATTCCTCGGACCAAATGGGATTTTTTCTGGATTTCATGGGATTTTTCCAGGCAAAACTGAGGTTAGACACCCAAACCTGGTGCCCGGGATTTCCTCCAAAACTGGAATTGCTCCCAATGGGAATTTTTAAGCTGCAATTCCTTTATTTTTCCTTTAATTCTTTAATTTTTCCTTTTATTCCTTCTTTTTTTTCTCCATCGAATTCTTTCATTTTTCCCTTTAATTCCTTCATTTTTCCCTCTGTTTTTATCCCAAAAATGGGATCAAAGCTCTGCTTTGTTGGGAATCAACCACACATCTTCAAAATGACCCAAAACGGGGCTGTGGGCACAAAAAAAATCCCAAATTTTTGGGTGGAAAAAGGGAAAATCGAGAGCTGCGGGGGTGTGGCCTCGGGGAGGGGGCGTGGCCTAATGTGAAGGGGCGTGGCTACGGTTGCCATGGAGATACCATGACGTTTGGGTGGGGTCAAAAGGGCGGAAATGGCGCCTCTGGAGGCGTGGTCAGATAGGGGGCGTGACCACAAGTGGGCGGGGTCCGAAAATGGCAGAAAGGGCGTGGTCACAGCGACGGCGGGAAGATTCGTCCCCTCATGAAAGGGCGTGGTTTGACCTGGGGGCGTGGCCAAACCCAATGGCGGGAAGGGCGTCCCCTCACGAAGGGGCGTGGCCTCCTGTGGGCGCGGCGGGAGGAGGGCGTGGCCAGCGCTGGGCGTGACCACAACGGCGGCAGCGCGGGGGGGGCCGGGGGGGTGGCTCTGTGGCCGCCGGCTCTGCGCGGCTCCTGTCGCGATCTGTCGCGATTTGTCGCGCCCTGTCGCGCTCTGTCGCGCCGGCCCCGCGGCTCCAGGCCCGCCCATGGAGGCCGCGCCGCGGTTGATGCCCGGGGTGGCCCTGCCGGGGTCTCTTCCGCCAGCGCCTCCCCCCGCTGCTGCCACCAGCGGCGACCCGCCACCCTCAGGGCCACCCTCAGGGCCAGCAGCGGCGCCAGCGCAGCACGACACCGGCGATGTCCTGCAGCAGATCATGGCCATCACCGACCAGAGCTTGGATGAGGCCCAGGCCAGGTACGGGGAGGGGACACCGGCAACGGGGACCGGGGACACCGGCACGGCCGTGACTCAGCGCGGGGACACCGCGGGGACACGGCGGGGACACTGAGGGGACACTGAGGGGACACTGAGGGGACACTGTTCGCCGCTGTTCGCGGCTTTCCCGCTCCGTTCAGGGCCCCGCATCCCGGCCGGTGCTGCCGCTTCTTCCCCGCGTCCTTCCCGCTCTGGGGGCAATTCCCGGGGCTTTTGCCCCATTCCCTGTGGGGTTTTCCCTCATTTCCACACGGTTTTGCCCCATTGCCAGGGGTTTTGCCCCATTCCCAGAGTTTTTTTGCCCCATTCCCACAATTTTTGCCCCATTTCCAGTGGCTTCTCCCTCATTCTCATCTCCTTTCCCCCATTCCTGGTGGTTTTCCCCCATTCCCAGCGGGTTTTGCCCCATTCCCAATGTTTTTCCCCCATTCGCAGTGGGGTTTTGCCCCATTCCCAAAGGTTTTCCCCCATTCCCAGTGGGTTTTTGCCCCATTGCTGGGTGATTTTACCCCATTGCCAGTGAATTTTGCCCCATTCCCAGTGGGTTTTCCCCAATTCCCAGTGTTTTTGCCCCATTCCCAGTGGGTTTTCTCCCATTCCCAGTGTTTTTGCCCCATTCCCAGTGGCTTTTCCCCAATTCCTGGTGGTTTTGCCCCATTCTCAGTGTGTTTTGCTCTATTCCCAGAGTTTTTCCCCATTCCCACTGGGTTTTGCCCTCATTCCCAGCAGCTTTCCTCTCATTCCTGGTGGATTTTACTCCATTTCCAGGGATTTTACCCCATTCCCTGTTGGATTTCTCCCATTCCAGGGGTTTTTACCCCATTCCCAGCAGTTTTACCCCATTCCCTGATTCCCTGTGGGGTCAGGCAGGACAATCCCAGGCAGGTCTGCTGGGAATGGGGAAAACCCCTCGGAAATGTGGGGAAAAAACCCCAGGAATGGGACAAAAACTACTGGGAATGGGGGAAAACCATTGGGAAAAGGGGAAAACCCAACTGGGAATGGGGCAGAACTGCTGAAAATGAGGAAAAAAACCCCGGGAATGGGAAAAATTCCACTGGGAATGGGGCAAAACTCACTGAAAATGGTGGAAATCCACTGGGAATGGCAGGAAAAAACATTGGAAATGGGGGAAAAAAAAAAAAAACACGGGAGATTAAGAAAACCTCGGGAATGGAGGAAAAATTGCCAGGATTGGGGGAAAAATTTCAGGACTGGGGGGAAATCCCGCTGAATAATGAGGAAAACCTCACTGGGAATGGGGTAAAAAACCCCAGGAATGGGAAAACTGAAGCTGTTTGGAGCTGGAATTTTGGCCAGGACATAGTGGGACTCCCCAGACTGGGATAATTTGGAATAAACCCTCCATCTCCCCCCAGGAATTCCTGAATTTTAGGGAAAACCACCATTCCCTGTTGGATTTCTCCCATTCTGGGTTTTTTTTACCCCATTCCCAGCAGTTTTGCCCCATTCCTGGTGGGGTTAGGCAGGACAATCCCAGGCAGAACTGCTGGGAATGGGGAAACCCCTTCAGAAATGTGGGGAGAAAAAACAAGGAATGGGACAAAAATCACTGGGAATGTGGGAAAACTTATTGGAATTGGGGAAAACCCCTAGAGAATGGGGAAAATCTCACTGGGAATGGGGCAAAACTGCTGAAAATGAGGGGGGAAAACCCCGGGAATGGGAAAAACCCCACTGGGAATGAGGGATAAACCCTCGGAAATGAGGGAAAAAACTCCAGGATTGGGGAAAAAACTTCAGGAATGGGGGAAAAACCACTGGGAATGAGGCAAAAATCCCCAGGAATGGGAAAACTGGAGCTCTTTGGGGCTGGGTGGGATACATTGGAATAAATCCTCCATCGTCCCCGAGGAATTCCTGAATTTTAGGGAAAACCCGCACTGGGAATGAGCAGAAGTCCAGGATTTTGGTGGGTTGTGCATTCCTTAATTAACTGAGGGTAATTAACGCCTCATTAGCTGCTGCTCCGGGAGGGAAATGCCTCAAATCCTACAAAAATTGGGCTTTTTTTGGGGTGTTTTCCCTCATTCCCGCGGTTTTTGGGGAGCTGGGAGTGGTCCCCATTCGCGGGGCTGATAAAAGTCCCCGTTTTTCCTTATCTGGCCCCAAAATTTGGCCTCTTCTGGGTGCGGCAGCCCCGAATTCCAGCTGTTTCCATGGATTATTCGGAATTTCGGGGGGAGTTTTCCCTCCAAACCCTCAACATTTGGGATTAAAGTAATTTTTTGGGTTGTTTTTTGGGATGGAATTGTCAATTTTGCCCCCAAAATTCCCTTTTCTTGCCTTTGTTTTGGGCATTCCCCACCTGCAGCTCCAGTAGGGATTCCCTAAATTTGGATTTCATGGAATACTGAGGAGAATTTTGGGATATTTGGGGTAATTTTGAGTTTGTCGTAAGTTTTAATTCCCATAAAGTGAGGGGAATAATGTGCTTTTTTTAAAACAAAACCTTTAAATATTAACCCAAACCCACAATCTGCTTCCCAATTTTCCAGTACTTTCAGAGGAAAATCCACATTTTTTCCCCCCAGCTGCGAAGTTTGTTGGAATTTAGGCATTTCCGGCCATTAATTAGGGATTAATTATTACTTTTCTATTAAAAATGCAGCTTTTGGGGGGGTTCCCAAGCCCTTGGAAAGCCCCAAAATTGGGAATTTTAAGATCCAAGCTCCCAGTTTAGAGCGGGAAGCGGACCCGCTAGGGAGGAGCTGGGCGGGACTTAATAATGAATAATTAATTACTAATTAATTATTAATTACTTAATTAACCAGCGCTGCCTTCGGGGACCTAAATGGAAGGTTTTAACCCCAAAACGGGGCGGTTTTGGTGGGATTTTCCCCTCACATTCCCGGTTTTTTTGAGGACAATGGGATCGGAGCCGCCTTTGTTCTCCGAATGGGATAGGAGCCGCCTTTGTTCTCCGGCCGCGGCTCCCTTTTTTTTTTTTTTTTTTTCCCGCCGTTTTTTGATTTTAGGGCAAAATCCCGAATTTTTGG
>NW_024503704.1:0-503 GCF_017590055.1 Onychostruthus taczanowskii
GGCTCCCGTCGCAATTCCCGCGGCCCAACTTTTCCGCCTGCTCCGACACCAGGCACCGGACCAGGCTTGGCTGGGGGAAGGCCTGGGAAATTTGGGAATGCTGGGAAATCTGGGAATGCTGGGAAATCTGGGAGGAGGGCCCCAGGTGGTTCTGGGAGTTCTGGGAATTCTGGGAATCGCGGGAGTGGCGGCGGCGGGAGCGGAGCTGGAGCTGCTGCCGGGCCTGGAGCTGCTGGCGGAGCTCGGAGACGCGCTCTTCTTTCTGGGGGGAAAAAGGGGAATTTTGGGATAAAAATGGGGGAAATTGGGGAGAAAATGGGGGGAAAATGGGGAAAATTATAGGGAATAAAGGGGAAAATTTGGGGAGAAAATGGGGAAGGAATTGGGGGGGAAATGGGGAAAATTGTGGGGAATAAAGGGGAAATTTTGGGGAAAATGTGGTGAAAATTATGGGAGAAAAATGGGGAAAATTGTGAGGAGATTTGTGGGGAATAAAGGGAAAA
>NW_024503705.1:0-503 GCF_017590055.1 Onychostruthus taczanowskii
GGATCCCTTCAGGACTCCCCAATCCCTTTAGGATCCCCCGATCCCTTTAGGACTTCCCAGATCCCTGTGGCATTCCCGGATCCCTTTGAGACTCCCTGATCCCCTTAGGATCTCCTGATCCCTCTGTGGGATGCCCCAATCCCTGTGGCATTCCCAAACCCCTTCAGGACCCCCCGATCCCCACAGGATCCCCGATCCCTGTGGGATCCCCCAATCCCTGTGGGATCCCAAACCCCTCAGGACGCCCCGATCCCCATGGGATCCCCGATCCCTGTGGCATTCCCAAACCCCTTCAGGACCCCCCGATCCCCACAGGATCCCCGATCCCTGAGGGATTCCCTGGATCCCTGTGGCATTCCCAAACCCCCTCAGGACCCCCCAATCCCTTCAGGACCCCCTGATCCCTGAGGGATTCCCTGGATCCCTGTGGCATTCCCAAACCCCCTCAGGACCCCCCAATCCCTTCAGGACCCCCTGATCCCTGAGGGATTCCCTGGATCCCT
>NW_024503706.1:0-503 GCF_017590055.1 Onychostruthus taczanowskii
TTTCACATGGGAAGATTTCCAACCAACACAAAGAAAAAGCGGAGCAAGGAAGAGTGAGTCAGATGAAGCAGCATTTCCAAACACAGCAGCTCTTTAAAGGTGCTGGCCAGGAAGGTACACCAAGGGGGTCTTGTGGGCATGCACTGTTGGAGTATTACTTCTGTCAAAGCCGCAGATCCTTTATCTAGGAAAATCCTGATGTTCTAAAATTAAACTCAAAAACTAACGCTGCTACACTGTCATGAATAGGAGTTAGGAAAAAAATCAGTAATTCTACTTTTTTGTTACAATGCCAGGTAACAAAATAATGAGTTTAAGGAGCTTAGATTATCAGCTCTCTAGTCAGGCAAATTTGCAATTTTTGTACATGTCCACAGAAAACAAAAATACCTTCCTGTCTTGTCATCAAGCTGTGCAAGAAACAACTGCTATCTCTAACATCAGAGGGGTAAGTATGGGCAGAAGGAAGAAAATTCCCAGATCTAAAATCAGACATTTCTTAT
>NW_024503707.1:0-503 GCF_017590055.1 Onychostruthus taczanowskii
GATTTTGGGGTGGAGTTTGGGGGTGTTCAGGTGGAGTTTGGAGTGGTTTTAGGGTATTTTATGGTATTTTTGGGGTGGATTTCGAGGATTTTGGGATGGATTTTGGGATGAATTTCGGGGTGAATTTGGGTTATTTTGGCTCACTCAGGCACAGGTCTGACGGTGGCCGGGTCCGGCGCGCAGGTGGGATTTGGGGGTGGGATTTGGGGTGGGTTTCGGGATTTTTGGGGTGAATTTGGGTTATTTTGGCTCACTCACAGGCACAGGTCTCACGGTAGCCAGGTCTGGAGCGCAGGTGGGATTTGGGGTGGGATTTGGGATTTTTGGGATGGATTTCGGGGTGGGATTTGGGGTTTTTGGGATGGATTTCGGGGTGGGATTTGGGGTGGATTTCAGGGATTTTAAGATGGATTTTGGGCTGAATTTGGGTTATTTTGGCTCACTCACGGGCGCAGGTCTCACAGTGGCCGGGTCCAGAGCACAGGTGGGATTTGGGGGTGGGA
>NW_024503708.1:0-490 GCF_017590055.1 Onychostruthus taczanowskii
AGAGCCTAGCAATGAGTTTGCATTTTGCAGCTGTGCTTGCTCTGCTGGAAGAGAAAGTAAAACCAGAAAAAGCCCCGCTCCTCTGGTAGTACCAGCAGCTGTAAATTTGAATGCTTACGAAAATCGAGGAAAACGTGCTGAGGAAGTGGTGTTTTCTTCTTGTTTGTTATTTAATTAATTTTTGATGGTTTGTTATTTCTCAGAAAAATCTATCTCAGATTCCTTTGTGGAAAAACATGAAGTGTTTATGTGAGAGTGAAGATCCTGCTGCTGGAAGATTGTATAGTTACACAAAATACTTTGCCTGTTTTGTCTCAAAAATGCTTTCTGGAGGCAGTGGTCATTGAGACTTCAAATATACCCCAGCTTGACGATGGATGGGCACTGCTGTCCATGCAAGGAAAGTCTCTTGCATGTGCAGTAAGCTAAATATAAATCTGAAGGCATTTGGTAAGAGGAAAACCAGCAAATTTCTTACAGACATTTTTTT
>NW_024503709.1:0-503 GCF_017590055.1 Onychostruthus taczanowskii
CCAAAACTCCCCCAAAAAACCCCAAAATCTCCCTGAACCCAAAAAAATCCCCCCAAAATCCCCCAAAATTCAATAAAGGCCCCCAACCCCCCCCAAAAATCCTCCCAAATCCCCAAAAAATCTCCCCAAAACCGCCCATGAAATCCCCCAAACCAAATAAATCTCTCCCAAAAATCCCCAAAATCCCCTCAAAACCCCCAAAGGTTCCCCAAAAAAACCCAAAAATCCCCCAAAACCAAATAAAACCCCCCCAAAACCTAAAAAACCCTCCCCAAACCCACCGAAATCCCCCAAAAAAACCCCAAAATTCCCAAAAAAAACCCCAAAGTCCCCCCAAAATTGCCCCAAAACCCCCAAAAATCCCCCAAAAACTGCCCCAAATCGCCTCAAAACCTAAAAAAATCCACCCAAAAACCCCAAATTTTCCCATAAATGCCCCCAAAAATCCCCAAAATCCCCCTGAGCCGAATGAAGTTCCTCCAAAATCCCCCAAAATTCCCCCA
>NW_024503710.1:0-503 GCF_017590055.1 Onychostruthus taczanowskii
CCCCAAAATGTCCCACGGGGGTCCCCAAAATCCACGCACGCGGTTGTGGTACACAGAAATCTAAAAAGCCCCCAAAAGCTCCCCAAAATCCCCCCTCAAATCCCTGCCCAGCCCCCCCAAACTCCCCCCAACCTGAATCTGAACCAATCCCAAACCGGGGGGGGCTCAGGGGGACCCCAAAATGTCCCCTGGGGGTCCCCAACATCCAAACATGCGATTGTGGTCCCCAAAAATCTAAAAATCCCCCAAAAGCTCCCCAAAAACCCCCTCAAATCCCTGCCCAGCCCCCCCAACCTGAACCTGAACCAATCCCGAACCGGGGGGGGCTCAGGGGGACCCCAAAATGTCCCCTGGGGGTCCTCAAGATACACACATGCATTCTGGTCCCCAAAAAATCCAGTTCCATTCCTCCCCCAAAAATCTCCCAAAACCTCCCCAAAAATCCCCCCTCAAATCCTTAAACAGCACCCCCCAACTCCTGGACACCCCCAAAACCACCCCCC
>NW_024503711.1:0-503 GCF_017590055.1 Onychostruthus taczanowskii
CCAAATGACCCAAAAATCCCCCAAAATAACCCAGAAAAACCCAAAAATCCCACAAAAATCACACAAAACCCCATAAAATCCCATAAAAACCCCACAGATTCTTCAGGCAGCTCTGGGGGACCCCAAAAATCGGCACCGGCGCCCCCAAAAATGGCCCCAAAATTCCTAAAAGACCCCAAATAACCCAAAAAAAAAATCAAAATTGCCCCAAAAGTCCACAAAAATCCCATAAAAATCACTCAAGAAATCCCAGAAAAAAAACCCAAAATGCCATAAAATGTCCCAAAAAATCCCAGAGAAACCCCAAATGTCCACAAAAATCCCGGGAAAATCCCGGAAAAATCCAGGAGAACCAAAATCCCATCAAAATCACACAAAGCCTCAGGAAATGCAAGAAAAATGTGAGAAAAAAACACCCAAAAAATCCCATAAAAATCTTCCAAACATCTCCCAAAATCCCCCCCGATGTCCCCAAAATCCCCAATCCCCCCGATGTCCCCAAT
>NW_024503712.1:0-503 GCF_017590055.1 Onychostruthus taczanowskii
AAATCCTGAAAAAATTCCCAAAAATTCCCCACATCCCCCTAAACTTCCTTTCGAGTTAATTACCGCGTGCTAATTAGCTGTAATTGCTGCAGAGCATGAGGCTGAGCTGGCGGCCGCCCCCCGCGGGCTCTCGGAACGGGTTCCTCACCGGCTACAAAATTCGGCACCGCCGCAGCTCCGCGAGGGGAGACACGGAGACGCTGGAGCCCGCCAACCTCTGGTACCTCTTCACAGGTGGGCAAGTCCCCAAAAACCCCCCAAAACATCCCAAAAAATATCCCAAAAATCCCCAAAAATCCCCCCAAAAATATCCCGAATGTTGGTGGAAAAATGCCCAAAAAATCCCCAAAAACCCCCCAAAACATTCCAAAAATATCCCAAATTTTGGTGGAAAAATCCCCTAAAAATCCCCCCAAAATATCCCAAATTTGGGTGGAAAAATGCCCAAAAAATCCGAAAAAAATCCCCCGAAAATCCCCCCCAAAAATATCCCAAATTTTGGT
>NW_024503713.1:0-502 GCF_017590055.1 Onychostruthus taczanowskii
AATGGGGGAAAAATGGGGGAAAAGTGGATCAGAAAAATGGGGGAAAAATGGGAATAAGAGGGAAAAATATAGGGGGGAGGGAATGGGGGGAAAATGGGGAAAATTGGGGAAAATGGGATAAAAATGGGGAATAAAATGGGGAAAAATGTGGAATAAAAGGGGAAGAAAAATGGGGAAAATTTGGGAAAAATTTGGGATAAAATGGGGAAAAAATGGGGAAAAATGGGGAATAAAATGGGAAAAAATGGGGGGAAGAAGGAGGTAAAAGGGGGGAAAAAGGGAAAAAAGGGGGGAAAAGGGGGGAAAATGGGGGAAATGGGAATAAAATGGGGGAAAAGGGGGCAAGATTTGGGAATAAAATGGGGAAAAAATGGGAATAAATTTGGGGGAAAAATGGGGAAAAAATCGGAATAAAATGGGATAAAAGGGGAAAAAAGGGGGAAAAATAGGGAAAATGGGGGGAAAAATGGGAATGAAATGGGGAAAAATTGGGAATAAATTG
>NW_024503714.1:0-5113 GCF_017590055.1 Onychostruthus taczanowskii
TTGGGATTTTGGGGGGGATTTTTGTGACTTTTTTGGGCGGGATTTTTGCCGTTTTTTGGATATTTTTTGGATATTTTTTGGGCCCCCTCACCGTCAGCGTGAGCTCGGGCGTGTGCAGCCGCACCAGCAGCTCCCTGGCCAGCACCTGCCCCGTCTCCTGCACGGCCGCCGCCACCGTCAGCTTCAGCGCGTCCCGGTCCCCCACCTGCGGCTGGTACTCGGCGTAGCTCACCGCCATGGTCACCGTGTCCTCTGAGGGGACATCGGGGCCATCGGGGACATTGGGGACACCCCCAGGGACACCCCCAGGGACACCCCCAGGGACATTGGGGATGCCCTCAGGGACATCTCCAGGGGACAATGGGGACATCAAGGACACTTCCAGGGACATTGGGGACACCCCCAGAGGACATCAGGGACACCCCCAGGGGACATTGGGGACACCCCCAGGGACGTCACCAGGGGACATTGGGGACATCCCAGTATCAAACCAGTATAAACTAGTAAAAAAACAGTATAAACCAGTACCAAACCAGTGCAAACCAGTATAAACCAGTACCAAACCAGTATAAACCAGTACCAAACCAGTACAAGCCAGTATAAACCAGTACCAAACCAGTATAAACCAGTACCAAACCAGTATAAACCAGTACCAAACCAGTACAAACCAGTATCAAATACTGGATTTAACCCAAATTTTTCCCAAATTTCGACCCTTTCAGTGACCCAGAACCCCCCCAAAACCCTGTCCCAGTCCAAACCAGTCCAAACCAGTATAAACCAGTCCAACCCAGTGGCGGTTGGGTCCCCGGGGGCAGCGTCCGGCGGTGCTGCTCCTGCCGGAAGGCGGCTCCGGCCACGCCGGTGTAGCGGACGGCGCAGAGGGAGAAGCGCAGCCGCAGCGTCCGAGGCTCCAGCCCTTGGTTCTTGATGGCCGCCCGCAGCTCCAGCTCGGCTCCGGCCACGGCCGGAGCGGCGCCGACGGTCAGCGTCACCTCGCCGGCCGAGGCCGGGCCGCGCTGCCGGGGACGGGAGCCGTGCGAAGTGGCGGAGGAGACGGCGCGGCGCTCCTCCTCCGAGCCTGGAGGGGGTCAAGGGGTCAAGGGTTGGGTCAAGGGGTCAAGGGGTCATTGGTTGGGTCATTGGTCATTGGTTGGGTCATTGGTCATTGGTTGGGTAGTTGAGTCAAGTTGGGTCAAGGGTTGTGTCATCGGTCAAAGGGTCATTGGTTGAGTCATTGGTCATTGGTTGGGTCATTGGTCATTGGCTGGGTCAAGGGTTGAGTCATTGGTCAAGGGTTGGGGCGTTGGTCATTGGTTGGGTCAAGAGCTGGGTCATTGGTCGGGTCATTGGTCAGTGGTTGGCTCATTGGTCAATGGTTGGGTCATTGGTCATTGGTTGGTCATTGGTCATTGGTTGGTCATTGGTTGGGTCAAGAGTTGGGTCATTGGTCGGGTCATTGGTCATTGGTGGGGTCAAGGGGTCATTGGTTGCGTCATCGGTCAAGGGTTGGGGCATTGGTCATTGGTTGGGTCAAGGGTTCGGCCATTGGTCATTGGTCAAGGGTTGACTCACTCAGTGGTCAGTGATCACTCAGGGTCACTCAGTGGTCACTCACGGTCACTCTATGGTCACTCAGTGGTCACTCAGGGTCAGTGGTCACTCAGTGGTCACTCAGGTTGTGTCATCGGTCAAAGGGTCATTGGTTGAGTCATTGGTCATTGGTTGGGTCATTGGTCATTGGCTGGGTCAAGGGTTGAGTCATTGGTCAAGGGTTGGGGCGTTGGTCATTGGTTGGGTCAAGAGCTGGGTCATTGGTCGGGTCATTGGTCAGTGGTTGGCTCCATTGGTCATTGGTTGGTCATTGGTCATTGGTTGGTCATTGGTTGGGTCAAGAGTTGGGTCATTGGTCGGGTCATTGGTCATTGGTGGGGTCAAGGGGTCAATGGTTGCGTCATCGGTCAAGGGGTCATTGGTTGCGTCATTGGTCAAGGGTTCGGCCATTGGTCATTGGTTGGGTCAAGAGTTCGGCCATTGGTCATTGGTCAAGGGTTGACTCACTCAGTGGTCAGTGATCACTCAGGGTCACTCAGTGGTCACTCACGGTCACTCTATGGTCACTCAGTGGTCACTGCTCACTCAGTGGTCAGTGGTCACTCTATGGTCACTCTGTGGTCACGCAGTGGTCACTCAGGGTCCCTCAGGGTCACTCAGGGTCAGTGGTCACTCGTGGTCACTCACTGCCCCTCGGGGTGTTTGTACTGGTCAGTGAATTCCACTCTGGCCGCAGAGCCGGCCCCCGGCGTGCTGATCCTGCGGTCACTCAGTGGTCACTCTATGGTCACTCTGTGGTCACGCAGTGGTCACTCAGGGTCCCTCAGGGTCACTCAGGGTCAGTGGTCACTCGTGGTCACTCACTGCCCCTCGGGGTGTTTGTACTGGTCAGTGAATTCCACTCTGGCCGCAGAGCCGGCCCCCGGCGTGCTGATCCTGCGGTCACTCAGTGGTCACTCTATGGTCACTCTGTGGTCACGCAGTGGTCACTCAGGGTCCCTCAGGGTCACTCAGGGTCAGTGGTCACTCGTGGTCACTCACTGCCCCTCGGGGTGTTTGTACTGGTCAGTGAATTCCACTCTGGCCGCAGAGCCGGCCCCCGGCGTGCTGATCCTGCGGTCACTCAGTGGTCACTCTATGGTCACTCTGTGGTCACGCAGTGGTCACTCAGGGTCCCTCAGGGTCACTCAGGGTCAGTGGTCACTCGTGGTCACTCACTGCCCCTCGGGGTGTTTGTACTGGTCAGTGAATTCCACTCTGGCCGCAGAGCCGGCCCCCGGCGTGCTGATCCTGCGGTCACTCAGTGGTCACTCTATGGTCACTCTGTGGTCACGCAGTGGTCACTCAGGGTCCCTCAGGGTCACTCAGGGTCAGTGGTCACTCGTGGTCACTCACTGCCCCTCGGGGTGTTTGTACTGGTCAGTGAATTCCACTCTGGCCGCAGAGCCGGCCCCCGGCGTGCTGATCCTGCGGTCACTCAGTGGTCACTCTATGGTCACTCTGTGGTCACGCAGTGGTCACTCAGGGTCCCTCAGGGTCACTCAGGGTCAGTGGTCACTCGTGGTCACTCACTGCCCCTCGGGGTGTTTGTACTGGTCAGTGAATTCCACTCTGGCCGCAGAGCCGGCCCCCGGCGTGCTGATCCTGCGGTCACTCAGTGGTCACTCTATGGTCACTCTGTGGTCACGCAGTGGTCACTCAGGGTCCCTCAGGGTCACTCAGGGTCAGTGGTCACTCGTGGTCACTCACTGCCCCTCGGGGTGTTTGTACTGGTCAGTGAATTCCACTCTGGCCGCAGAGCCGGCCCCCGGCGTGCTGATCCTGCGGTCACTCAGTGGTCACTCTATGGTCACTCTGTGGTCACGCAGTGGTCACTCAGGGTCCCTCAGGGTCACTCAGGGTCAGTGGTCACTCGTGGTCACTCACTGCCCCTCGGGGTGTTTGTACTGGTCAGTGAATTCCACTCTGGCCGCAGAGCCGGCCCCCGGCGTGCTGATCCTGCGGTCACTCAGTGGTCACTCTATGGTCACTCTGTGGTCACGCAGTGGTCACTCAGGGTCCCTCAGGGTCACTCAGGGTCAGTGGTCACTCGTGGTCACTCACTGCCCCTCGGGGTGTTTGTACTGGTCAGTGAATTCCACTCTGGCCGCAGAGCCGGCCCCCGGCGTGCTGATCCTGCGGTCACTCAGTGGTCACTCTATGGTCACTCTGTGGTCACGCAGTGGTCACTCAGGGTCCCTCAGGGTCACTCAGGGTCAGTGGTCACTCGTGGTCACTCACTGCCCCTCGGGGTGTTTGTACTGGTCAGTGAATTCCACTCTGGCCGCAGAGCCGGCCCCCGGCGTGCTGATCCTGCGGTCACTCAGTGGTCACTCTATGGTCACTCTGTGGTCACGCAGTGGTCACTCAGGGTCCCTCAGGGTCACTCAGGGTCAGTGGTCACTCGTGGTCACTCACTGCCCCTCGGGGTGTTTGTACTGGTCAGTGATGTCCACTCTGGCCGCAGAGCCGGCCCCCAGCGTGCTGATCGTGCGGTCACTCTGTGGTCACTCAGCGGTCACTCACTGACCCTCGGGGCGTTTGTACTGGTCAGTGATGTCCACTCTGGCCGCAGAGCCGGCCCCCAGCGTGCTGATCCTGCGGCCGATCGCGCCCTCCTCCACGTGCACCACGGCGAATCCGCCGTGCGGCTGCCGCTGCCAGTACACCTTGTCGCTGTTCACCTGCCATTTGCATAATTAATCAGCTCATTTGCATAATTAATGAGCTCATTTGCATAATGGTTAGCGTCCTCGGCTGCTGGATCGACTCTGCCTCCTAATTAGGGTAATTAACCCCTGGTTTGTGTAATTAGGGCGCCACCTTGGGGCTGGCACTGCCAGTGCAGCTTGGGGCTGTTCGCCTGGAATTTGCATAATTAATGAGCTCATTTGCATAATGGTTAGCCTCCTCGGCTGTTGGATTGACTCTGCCTCCTAATTAGGGTAATTAACCCCTGGTTTGTGTAATTAGGGCGCCACCTTGGGGCTGCCGCTGCCAGTACACCTTGTCGCTGTTCACCTGCCATTTGCATAATTAATGAGCTAATTTGCATAACGCCTAGCCTCCTCGGCTGCTGGGTTGACTCTGCCTCCCAATTACGGTAATTAACCCCTGGTTTGTTTAATTAGGGTGCCACCTTGGGGCTGCCCCTGCCAGTGCACCTTGTCGCTGTTCACCTGCCATTTGCATAATTAATCAGCTCATTTGCATGGTAATCAGCCTCCTCAGCTGCTGGGTTGACTCTGCCTCCTAATTAGGGTAATTAACCCCTGGTTTGTTTAATTAGGGCGCCACCTTGGGGCTGGCACTGCCAGAGCACCTTGGGGCTGTTCACCTGCCATTTGCATAATTAATGAGCTCATTTGCATAATGGTTAGCGTCCTCGGCTGCTGGATCGACTCTGCCTCCTAATTAGGGTAATTAACCCCTGGTTTGTGTAATTAGGGCGCCACCTTGGGGCTGCCGCTGCCAGTACACCTTGTCGCTGTTCACCTGCCATTTGCATAATTAATGAGCT
>NW_024503714.1:5219-12098 GCF_017590055.1 Onychostruthus taczanowskii
GGTCACTCAGTGGTCACTCAGGGTCACTGAGGGTCACTCAGTGGTCACTCAGGGTCAGTGGTCACTCGTGGTCACTCACTGACCCTCGGGGTGTTTGTACTGGTCAGTGATGTCCACTCTGGCCGCAGAGCCGGCCCCCAGCGTGCTGATCCTGCGGCCACTCTGTGGTCACTCTATGGTCACTCAGGGTCACTCAGTGGTCAGCGGTCACTCAGTGGTCACTCTATGGTCACTCAGTGGTCACTCAGTGGTCACTCAGTGGTCACTCAGTGGTCACTCACTGGTCACTCAGTGGTCACTCAGTGGTCACTCGTGGTCACTCACTGACCCTCGGGGTGTTTGTACTGGTCAGTGATGTCCACTCTGGCCGCAGAGCCGGCCCCCAGCGTGCTGATCCTGCGGCCGATCGCGCCCTCCTCCACGTGCACCACGGCGAATCCGCCGTGCGGCTGCCGCTGCCAGTACACCTTGTCGCTGTTCACCTGCCATTTGCATAATTAATCAGCTCATTTGCATAATGGTTAGCCTCCTCGGCTGTTGGATTGACTCTGCCTCCTAATTAGGGTAATTAACCCCTGGTTTGTGCAATTATTGTGCCACTGTCATCCCCCCTTGGGCTGGCACTGCCAGTGCAGCTTGGGGCTCTTCGCCAGGAATTTGCATAATTAATGAGCTCATTTGCATGGTAATCAGCCTCCTCGGCTGCTGGGTTGACTCTGCCTCCTAATTAGAGTGATTAACCCCTGGTTTCTTTAATTAGGATGTCACCGTCATCCCCCCTTGGGGCTGGCACTGCCAGTGCAGCTTGGGGCTGTTCACCTGCCATTTGCATAATTAATGAGCTAATTTGCATAACGCCTAGCCTCCTCGGCTGCTGGGTTGACTCTGCCTCCCAATTACGGTAATTAACCCCTGGTTTGTTTAATTAGGGTGCCACCTTGGGGCTGCCCCTGCCAGTGCACCTTGTCGCTGTTCACCTGCCATTTGCATAATTAATCAGCTCATTTGCATGGTAATCAGCCTCCTCAGCTGCTGGGTTGACTCTGCCTCCTAATTAGGGTAATTAACCCCTGGTTTGTGTAATTAGGGCGCCACCTTGGGGCTGGCGCTGCCAGTGCAGCTTGGGGCTGTTCGCCTGGGATTTGCATAATTAATGAGCTCATTTGCATAATGGTTAGCCTCCTCGGCTGTTGGATTGACTCTGCCTCCTAATTAGGGTAATTAACCCCTGGTTTGTTTAATTAGGGCGCCACCTTGGGGCTGCCGCTGCCAGTACACCTTGTCGCTGTTCACCTGCCATTTGCATAATTAATGAGCTCATTTGCATGGTAATCAGCCTCCTCAGGTGCCGGATTAACTCTGCTTCCCAATTAAGGTAATTAACCCTGGTTCGTCTAATTAGGATGTCACCATCATTCCCCGCTTGGGGCTGCCGCTGCCAGTACACCTTGTCGCTGTTCACCTGGGATTTGCATAATTAATGAGCTAATTTGCATAACGCCTAGCCTCCTCGGCTGCTGGGTTGACTCTGCCTCCCAATTACGGTAATTAACCCCTGGTTTGTTTAATTAGGGCGCCACCTTGGGGCTAGGAATGTCCCGTGCACCTTGAGGCTGCTCACCTGGAATTTGCATAATTATTCAGCTCGTTTGCATATTAATTAGGCGGTTAGCATCATTAGTAACTCCCCTCTGCAGCGCCATTAATTATCCTTGATTATTAATAGGGTAATTAACTCCAGGTTTTGCCTAATTAGGGGTTGTCAGCTGCTGCTGCCAGGGCCTCATTTGCATATATGATGAGCTCATTTGCATATCGAATCACCCACGAAATTGGAGAATAAGTTGTGGCTCTTAATTAGGGTAATTAGCCCCAGGTTTTGCGTAATTAGGTGGGGCCCATCACAGCTGCCCCACGTGGTTCGCCTGCCTCATTTGCATATTCTATGAGCTCATTTGCATATTCTATGAGCCCATTTGCGTGCATTATCACTCACTCAGCAACAGAGTTAATTGCGGCTTCTAATTGGGATAATTAACCCCTGGTTGGCAAAATTAGGGCACATCCCTGCAGCCGCCAGCACACCTCATTTGCATAATTAATCACCTAATTAGCATACTTAATTAAATAGTATAATTAACCCCGTTTATCAGTAGGGCTAATTACCCCTCTAATTAGTGCCATTAAGCCCTCATTTGCATATTCAGGCCTGTACGCCTTGTCACTATTTACACACTCATTTGCATAATTAATCACCTCATTAATCAGCCAGTCATTAGCATAATTAGCAGAACAAACCTGCCCCTGGTCTCATTTGCATACAGAGGCCACGCCCACCACCAGAAGCCGCCGTTCTCCTGCTCATTTGCATAATTAACCACCTCGTTAGCGTTAATTAGCGCATGTAACCCACACCCGGTCTCATTTGCATAATTAGGCCACGCCCACCAGAAGCCACCACTGCCGCTTCACAATGTTTCCCACCAGCTGATTTGCATAATTAACAGTCTCATTTGCATACAGAGGCCACGCCTCCACCTCAACCCGCCAGCGCACCCTCATTGCTCATTTCCATAATTATCTCCCTCATTTGCATAATTAGTTCCACCCCTCAGCAGCAGCATTATCACACCTATTAATTAGCATAATCAAGCCCTCATTTGCATATTTAGGCCACGCCTAAGAGCTCAATCC
The DNA here is from genome assembly GCF_017590055.1 of Onychostruthus taczanowskii. Lineage (NCBI taxonomy): Eukaryota > Metazoa > Chordata > Aves > Passeriformes > Passeridae > Onychostruthus > Onychostruthus taczanowskii. The sequence continues at coordinate 7,914 of NW_024503714.1, forward strand.
ACCTGATTGCTGAGGGGCTCATTTCCATAATTAACGCTCTCATTTGCATAATCATTTTTCACCCCACACCACCATTAAATGTTCATATTAATTAGCCTAATGCATCCCTCATTTGCATATTGAGGCCACACCCACCACCCCAACATTAGAGCACGCTAATTGCTCACCGGCTCATTACCGCAATTAACCCCTCATTTGCATAGCTAACACCCAACCATCCACCAGCAGCATTAATTCACCCTCCCCATCCGCCTCATTAACGCCTCATTTGCATAATCAGGCCACGCCCACCCCTCCCCACCAGAACCCTTTGTTGTTTCCCCCCTCATTTCCATAACCGCCCCCCTCATTTGCATAATTACCCACCGCCACCCCCTGGGCGTTATTAATCGTAGGTACTAAGGAAGCTAATTATGCGCTCATTTGCATAATTAGCCCCGCCCACCTCGGCGAAGACGAAGGGCGTGTCGTACTTGAGGAAAACGTCGCCGTTCTTGACAGCGGTGACGGAGCACGGCCCGCAGCAGAACAGGCCTGGGAGCGCGGGACCAGTATGGACCAGTATGGACCAGTATAAACCAGTATGGACCAGTATAGACCAGTATAAACCAGTATAAACCAGTATGGACCAGTATAAACCAGTACGGACCAGTATGGAATTTGCATAATTAATGAGCTCATTTGCATATTTCGGGCTCCTCTAGAATCGCTCATAAGCGCCCTCAGCAGCGCTGTTAATTACGTTTTGTTGTTAGGGTGATTAGCCCCAGGTGTTGTGTAATTAAGGAATGTCCCGTGCAGCTTGTGGCTGCTCACCTGGAATTTGCATAATTATTCAGCTCGTTTGCATATTAATTAGGCGGTTAGCATCATTAGTAACTCCCCTCTGCAGCGCCATTAATTATGCTTTATTATTATTAGGGTAATTAACTCCAGGTTTTGCCTAATTAGGGGTTGTCAGCTGCTGCTGCCAGGGCCTCATTTGCATATATGATGAGCTCATTTGCATATCGAATCACCCACGAAATTGGAGAATAAGTTGTGGCTCTTAATTAGGGTAATTAGCCCCAGGTTTTGCGTAATTAGGTGGGGCCCATCACAGCTGCCCCACGTGGTTCGCCTGCCTCATTTGCATATTCTATGAGCTCATTTGCATATTCTATGAGCCCATTTGCGTGCATTATCACTCACTCAGCAACAGAGTTAATTGCGGCTTCTAATTGGGATAATTAACCCCTGGTTGGCAAAATTAGGGCACATCCCTGCAGCCGCCAGCACACCTCATTTGCATAATTAATCACCTAATTAGCATACTTAATTAAATAGTATAATTAACCCCGTTTATCAGTAGGGCTAATTACCCCTCTAATTAGTGCCATTAAGCCCTCATTTGCATATTCAGGCCTGTACGCCTTGTCACTATTTACACACTCATTTGCATAATTAATCACCTCATTAATCAGCCAGTCATTAGCATAATTAGCAGAACAAACCTGCCCCTGGTCTCATTTGCATACAGAGGCCACGCCCACCACCAGAAGCCGCCGTTCTCCTGCTCATTTGCATAATTAACCACCTCGTTAGCGTTAATTAGCGCATGTAACCCACACCCGGTCTCATTTGCATAATTAGGCCACGCCCACCAGAAGCCACCACTGCCGCTTCACAATGTTTCCCACCAGCTGATTTGCATAATTAACAGTCTCATTTGCATACAGAGGCCACGCCTCCACCTCAACCCGCCAGCGCACCCTCATTGCTCATTTCCATAATTATCTCCCCTCATTTGCATAATTAGTTCCACCCCTCAGCAGCAGCATTATCACACCTATTAATTAGCATAATCAAGCCCTCATTTGCATATTTAGGCCACGCCTAAGAGCTCAATCCTGATTGCTGAGGGGCTCATTTCCATAATTAACGCTCTCATTTGCATAATCATTTTTCACCCCACACCACCATTAAATGTTCATATTAATTAGCCTAATGCATCCCTCATTTGCATATTGAGGCCACACCCACCACCCCAACATTAGAGCACGCTAATTGCTCACCGGCTCATTACCGCAATTAACCCCTCATTTGCATAGCTAACACCCAACCATCCACCAGCAGCATTAATTCACCCTCCCCATCCGCCTCATTAACGCCTCATTTGCATAATCAGGCCACGCCCACCCCTCCCCACCAGAACCCTTTGTTGTTTCCCCCCTCATTTCCATAACCGCCCCCCTCATTTGCATAATTACCCACCGCCACCCCCTGGGCGTTATTAATCGTAGGTACTAAGGAAGCTAATTATGCGCTCATTTGCATAATTAGCCCCGCCCACCTCGGCGAAGACGAAGGGCGTGTCGTACTTGAGGAAAACGTCGCCGTTCTTGACAGCGGTGACGGAGCACGGCCCGCAGCAGAACAGGCCTGGGAGCGCGGGACCAGTATGGACCAGTATGGACCGGTATAGACCAGTACGGACCAGTATGGACCGGTATAGACCAGTACGGACCAGTATGGACCGGTATAGACCAGTACGGACCAGTATGGACCGGTATAGACCAGTACGGACCAGTATGGACCGGTATAGACCAGTACGGACCAGTATGGACCGGTATAGACCAGTACGGACCAGTATGGACCGGTATAGACCAGTACGGACCAGTATGGACCGGTATAGACCAGTACGGACCAGTATGGACCGGTATAGACCAGTACGGACCAGTATGGACCGGTATAGACCAGTACGGACCAGTATGGACCGGTATAGACCAGTACGGACCAGTATGGACCGGTATAGACCAGTACGGACCAGTATGGACCGGTATAGACCAGTACGGACCAGTATGGACCGGTATAGACCAGTACGGACCAGTATGGACCGGTATGGACCAGTATGGACCAGTATAAACCAGTATAGACCAGTATAAACCGGTGTCAACCAGTACGGACCAGTATAAACCAGTATGGACCAGTATAGACCAGTACGGACCAGTATGGGACCAATACGGACCAGTGTAAACCAGTATAAACCAGTATGATATGGACCAGTATAGACCAGTACGGACCAGTATGGGACCAATACGGACCAGTGTAAACCAGTATAAACCAGTATGAACCAGTATAAACCAGTATGGACCAGTATAAACTGGTGTAAACCAGTATGGTCCGGTATGGACCAGTATGGACCAGTCCAAACAATTAAACCCATTCCAGACCAGTACAAACCAGTACAGACCAGTAACCCTAAACCCCTCCCAGTCCCTCCCAATCTCATCCCAGTATAAACCAGTCCAAACCAGTCCAAACCAGTCCAAACCTGTATAAACCAGTATAAACCAGTCCAAACCAGTCCTAACCAGTCCAAACCAGTCCAAACCAGTCCAAACCAGTATAAACCAGTCCAAACCAGTCCAAACCAGTCCGATTTCTCCCATTTCCCCCATTTTTAACCCTTTAACTCCCTCCCAGCCCCCCAAACCCCCGCCCAGTTCATCCCAGTCCCTCCCAGTACAAACCAGTAACCCCCAACCCCAAACCAGTACAAACCAGTGAGCCCCGCGCCCATCCCAGGCCAAACCAGTCCAAACCAGTATAACCCAGTATAGCCCAGTATAACCCAGTATAACCCAGTATAGCCCAGTATAACCCAGTATAACCCAGTATGTCCCAGTCCAACCCAATCCAAACCAGTATAACCAGTATAACCAGTATAACCAGTATGTCCCAGTCCAACCCAGTATAACCAGTATAACCAGTATAACCAGTTTGTCCCAGTACCGCTGCTGGTCTCCTGCGGCGTGGCGTCCACCACCTGCCAGCCGTCGTAGCCCTCGGGCAGGTCCGGCCGCTTCATCCAGCAGTCGTTCCACACGTGGAAGTTCCTGCACCAGTATAAACCAGTATGAACCAGTATGGACCGGTATGGACCAGTATGGACTGGTATGGACCGGTATAAACCAGTATAGCCCAGTATGGACTGGTATGGACCAGTATGGACTGGTATGGACCAGTATGGACCAGTATGGACCAGTATGGACCAGTATGGACCAGTATGGACCAGTATGGACCAGTATGGACCAGTATGGACCAGTATGGACCAGTATGGACCAGTATGGACCAGTATGGACCAGTATGGACCAGTATGGACCAGTATGGACCAGTATGGACTGGTATGGACTGGTATGGACC
>NW_024503714.1:14017-20184 GCF_017590055.1 Onychostruthus taczanowskii
AACCCAGTCCAAACCAGTCCAAACCAGTCCAAACCAGTCCAACCCAGTCCAACCCAGTCCAAACCAGTCCAACCCAGTCCAACCCATTCCAACCCAGTCCAACCCAGTCCAAACCAGTTTAACCCAGTCCAAACCAGTCCAAACCAGTCCAAACCAGTCCAAACCAGTCCAACCCAGTCCTAACCAGTCCTAACCAGTCCAAACCAGTCCAAACCAGTATAACCCAGTCCAACCCAGTCCAATCCAGTCCAAACCAGTCCAACCCAGTCCAACCCAGTCCAAACCAATCCAAAACAGTATAACCAGTCCAACCCAGTCCAAACCAGTCCAACCCAGTCCAAACCAGTCCAAACCAGTCCAAACCAGTCCAAACCAGTATAGCCCAGTTCCCTCCCAGTCCAAACCAGTAACCCCAACTCCCCATTCCCCCCATCTTTAACCCTTTCTCCTCCCATTTTTAACCCCTTATTCCCCATTTTTACCCCTTTCTTCCCCATTTCCCCCCATTTTCCCACAATTTCTCCCCCCTTTCCCCCTCCCAGTACAAACCAGTATAACCCAGTATGAAACCAGTACAAACCAGTATAACCCAGTAACCCCAACTCCCCATTCCCCCCATTTTTAACCCTTTCACCTCCCATTTTTAACCCCTTATTCCCCCTTTTTACCCCTTTCTTCCCCATATTTCCGCCATATTTCCCCCCATTTCCCCCCTCCCAGTCCAAACCAGTCCAAACCAGTATAGCCCAGTAAGCCCAGTATGCCCAGTACCACACGGAGTCGGTGTTGAGGCGCTCCAGGGGCCGCATGGCCTCGTCCAGGTAGATGTCGGTGGTCAGCGACGTGTCGGTGTCGTGCGCCGAGTTGTAGTTGGTGACCGTGCGGGTGGGCAGGCCCAGGCAGCGCAGCACTGACCAGTACAGACCAGTATAAACCAGTACGGACCAGTACGGACCAGTATGGACCAGTACGGACCAGTACGGACCAGTATGGACCAGTACGGACCAGTACGGACCAGTATGGACCAGTACGGACCAGTACGGACCAGTATGGACCAGTACGGACCAGTACGGACCAGTATGGACCAGTACGGACCAGTACGGACCAGTATGGACCAGTACGGACCAGTACGGACCAGTATGGACCAGTACGGACCAGTACGGACCAGTATGGACCAGTACGGACCAGTACGGACCAGTATGGACCAGTACGGACCAGTACGGACCAGTATGGACCAGTACGGACCAGTACGGACCAGTATGGACCAGTACGGACCAGTACGGACCAGTATGGACCAGTACGGACCAGTACGGACCAGTATGGACCAGTACGGACCAGTACGGACCAGTATGGACCAGTACGGACCAGTACGGACCAGTATGGACCAGTACGGACCAGTACGGACCAGTATGGACCAGTACGGACCAGTAAGGACCAGTATGGACCAGTATAATCCAGTATGGACCAGTACAAACCAGTACAGACCAGTCCAAACCAGTCACCCCAACCCCAAATTTAACCCTTTCTCCCCCATTTTTAACCCTTTCTTCCCCACATCCCCCCATTTTTCAGTTTTTTCCCCTTCCTCCCCTCCCAGTCCCTCCCAGTTCCCTCCCAGTCCCTCCCAGTCCCTCCCAGCACCCACCGGTGGTGACGACGCCGGCGAACACCCAGCACTGGCCGTAGCGCACGGGCGCGCCGGAGCCGTGGAAGCTGCGCAGGATCGCCACGGAGCCGGCCCAGGCCGAGGGGTTCGTGCCCTGCGAGTAATCCCCGGTCCAGTTCCCCACCAGCACCCCGCTGTCGTCCAGAGAGTTCACCTGGGAGCCCAAAAAATCCGGGGTTCTGGGCGTTTTCCCCAAAAAATTTGGGGTTTTTGGGAAAAAATCCCAAAATTTTAGTCAAAAACGCAAAAATTCTGGCGCGAAACGACGAAAATTCCCATCAAGGCTCTGCCCTAAGCTGGCAAAATCATTCCTGGGAAAAGGTCAAAGTCATAAAAATCCCAAAATTCCCTCCCAGTCCAAACCAGTAACCCCAAACCCCCATCTCCCCCATTTTTAACCCTTTCTCCTCCATTTTTAACCCTTTCTCCCCATTTTTAACCCTTTCTTTCCCATATCTCCCCCATTTTTTGCCGTTTTTTCGCCGTTTTTCTGCCTTTTCCCCCCGTTTTTTCCCCTTCCTCCCCTCCCAGTCCCTCCCAGTTCCCTCCCAGTCCCTCCCAGTCCCTCCCAGCACCCACCGGTGGTGACGACGCCGGCGAACACCCAGCACTGGCCGTAGCGCACGGGCGCGCCGGAGCCGTGGAAGCTGCGCAGGATCGCCACGGAGCCGGCCCAGGCCGAGGGGTTCGTGCCCTGCGAGTAATCCCCGGTCCAGTTCCCCACCAGCACCCCGCTGTCGTCCAGAGAGTTCACCTGGGAGCCCAAAAAATCCGGGGTTTCGGGCGTTTGCCCCAAAAAAAATTTGGGGTTTTTGGGAAAAAATCCCAAAATTTTAGTCAAAAACGCAAAAATTCTGGCGCGAAACGACGAAAATTCCCATCAAGGCTCTGCCCTAAGCTGGCAAAATCATTCCTGGGAAAAGGTCAAAGTCATAAAAATCCCAAAATTCCCCAAAATTTCCCGAAAAAATTTGCCCAAAAATCCCGAATTTTCCGCCCAAAATGGTGAAAATTTCGACCCAAAGTGACGCAAGTTTCATCTCAAAATTCCCAGCGAAACTCGGCTCTGGATTCCAACCTAAAGAGGCCAAAATTCCTGGAAATATTCCTGGGAAATGTCAAAATTCCCAAAAAATCCCAAAATTCCCCCAAAATCCCGAAATTCCTGAAAAAATTTGAGTCAAAATTCCAAAATTTCTGCCCGAAATTGGGAAAATTCCAGCCCAAAATGCTGAAAATTCCCAGCAAAATTCTGCTCTGAATTCCAACCTAAAGAGGCCAAAACTCCTGGAAATATTCCTGGGAAATGTCAAAATTCCCAAAAATCTCAAAATCCCCAAAAAATCCCAAAATTCCTGAAAAAAATTGTGTCAAATTTCCAAAATTTCTGCCCGAAAATCGGGAAAATTCCAGCCCAAAATGATGAAAATTCCCAGCAAAATTCTGCTCTGAATTCCAACCTAAAGAGGCCAAAATTCCTGGAAATATTCCTGGGAAATGTTAAAATTCCCCAAAACTCCAAAATTCCCAAAAAATCCCAAAATTCCCTGAAAAATTCTGTCCAAAAATCCTGAAATTTCTCCTCAAAAATCCCGAAATTTCACGGGCGCGCCGGAGCCGTGGAAGCTGCGCAGGATCGCCACGGAGCCGGCCCAGGCCGAGGGGTTCGTGCCCTGCGAGTAATCCCCGGTCCAGTTCCCCACCAGCACCCCGCTGTCGTCCAGAGAGTTCACCTGGGAGCCCAAAAAATCCGGGGTTTCGGGCGTTTGCCCCAAAAAAAATTTGGGGTTTTTGGGAAAAAATCCCAAAATTTTAGTCAAAAACGCAAAAATTCTGGCGCGAAACGACGAAAATTCCCATCAAGGCTCTGCCCTAAGTTGGCAAAATCATTCCTGGGAAAAGGTCAAAGTCATAAAAATCCCAAAATTCCCCAAAATTTCCCGAAAAAATTTGCCCAAAAATCCCGAATTTTCCGCCCAAAATGGTGAAAATTTCGACCCAAAGTGACGCAAGTTTCATCTCAAAATTCCCAGCGAAACTCGGCTCTGGATTCCAACCTAAAGAGGCCAAAATTCCTGGAAATATTCCTGGGAAATGTCAAAATTCCCAAAAAATCCCAAAATTCCCCCAAAATCCCGAAATTCCTGAAAAAATTTGAGTCAAAATTCCAAAATTTCTGCCCGAAATTGGGAAAATTCCAGCCCAAAATGCTGAAAATTCCCAGCAAAATTCTGCTCTGAATTCCAACCTAAAGAGGCCAAAATTCCTGGAAATATTCCTGGGAAATGTTAAAATTCCCCAAAACTCCAAAATTCCCAAAAAATCCCAAAATTCCCTGAAAAATTCTGTCCAAAAATCCTAAAATTTCTCCTCAAAAATCCCGAAATTTCTAGCCCAAAGCAATGAAAATTCCCAGCAAAACTCCACCCTAAAGAGGCCAAAATTCCTGAAAATATTCCTGGGAAAACGTCAGAATCCAAAAAATCCCAAAATTCCCCAAAAATCCTGAAATTCCTGAAAAAATTTGAGTCAAAATTCCAAAATTTCTGCCCGAAAATCGGGAAAATTCCAGCCCAAAATGTTGGAAATTTAAAATTCCCCAAAACTCCAAAATTCCCAAAAAATCCCAAAATTCCCTGAAAAATTCTGTCCAAAAATCCTGAAATTTCTCCTCAAAAATCCCGAAATTTCCAGCCCTAAGCAATGAAAATTCCCAGCAAAACTCCACCTTAAAAAGGCCAAAATTCCTGAAAATATTCCCGGGAAAACGTCAGAATCCAAAAAAACTCAAAATTCCCAAAAAATCCCAAAATTCCTGAAAAAATTTGAGTCAAAATTCCAAACTTTCTGCCCGAAAATCGGGAAAATTCCGGCCCAAAATGTTGGAAATTCCCAGCAAAATTCTGCTTTGAATTCCAACCTAAAGATGCCAAAATTCCTAAAAAATATTCCTGGGAAATCCTGAAATCCCAAAATTCTGAAATTCCCAAAAATTTCCCGAAATCCTCCCAAAATTTGGGATGAAAAATCCCAAAATTTTTGCTCAAAATTGTGAAAATTCCGGTGTAAAACGTTGCAAATTCTCACAAAACTTCACCTTAAAAATCCCAAAATTGACAAAAATTTTCTTGGGAAAGATGAAAATCCCAAAAAATCCCCAAAAATTCCCAAAATTCCTGCCCAAAATTGGGAAAATTGCAGCCAAAAATGACAAAGTTTCACCCCAAAATTCCAAGAATTTGCTGAAAATCCTCAGAATTCCCCCAAAAATCTCTCAAATTTTACCCCAAATTTTCCCAAATTCCCCCAAAATTTTGGGATTTAACCCCAAACCTCCCCAAAAAACCTCCCAAAATCACTGAAATCCCCCCCGAAAAATCCCAAAATTTCCAAAAAATCCCAGGAATTTCCCCCAAAATTCCACCCCAAATCCCAACCTCCAAATTTTCCCAAAAATCTGCCCCAAAATCTCAGGATTTTACCCCAAAATTCCCCCAAATTCCTGTTTTTCCCAAAATCCCAAGAATTCCCTCCAAATCTCACCAAAATTTCCCCCAAAATTCCAGAAATTCCTCCCAAATTTTCCCAAAATCCCAAAAAATTTCCCCCAAAATCCCTAAAATCCCCAAAATTCTCTCCAAAAATCCCAGAAATTTCCCCCAAATCCCCAAAATTTCCCCAAATCCCCAAAATTCACCAAAAAATCCCCCCAAAATCCTCTGAATTCCACAAATTTTCCCCAAAAATCCCCGGAATTCTCTCCTAAACCAATCAAATTTTCCCCCCAAAAATCCCAAAATCTCCCCCAAAATTCCCCCCAAATTCCCCCCCAAAATCTCCAAAATTCTCCCCAAAAATTCCTCAAAATTCTTCCCAAAATCCCTCCAAACTCGCTGGAATTTCCCCCCAAAAATTCCCCCTAAAATTTTCTCCCAAAATCCGCAAAAAATCCCCAAAATTTCCCCCAAATTTCCCCAAAATCTTGGGACTTTTCCCCCCAAATTCCCTCAAAACTCCTCCCAAAATCCCCAACATTTGCCCCAAAAATTCCTAAAAATTCCCCAAACTTCCTCAAATTTCCCCCCAAACCCCAAATTCTCCCTAAAAAATCCCAAAACCCCAAAAAAACCCCAAATTTCCCCCAAAATCCCCAAATTTCCAGGAATTTCTCCCTTAAAATTCCCCCAAATTCCCCCAAAACTCCTCCTTAAATCCCCCAAATTCCCCCCAAAAATCCCCCTAAAAAAATCCCAAACCCCCCCAAAATCCCCGAATTTTCCCCAAAAATCCCCAAATTTTCACAAAATCCCAAAAACTTTCCCCCAAAATCCCCAAATTTCCAGGAATCCCCCCAAAATTTCCCCCTAAAATCCCTGCAAACCCATCAAAACTCCTCCTTAAATCTCCCAAAATCCCAGGAATTCCCCCCAAAAATGCTCCCAAAATTTTGCCTAAAAAATCCTAAAACCCCCCAAAAATCCCGAATTTCCCCAAAATCCCC
>NW_024503715.1:0-502 GCF_017590055.1 Onychostruthus taczanowskii
AACTGGGGCATTTCAACCCTAAAATACGGGGATTTCAACCCAAAAATCAGGGAATTTTAACCCAAAAATTGGGGTATTTCACCCCTAAACCTGGGAGATTCCAACCCACCCCCGTGGCTCCCCCCCCGTTATACCCTTTCCCGCCCCCGGGCCGTTTTTGGGGTGAATCCCCCCGATTTTGGCTCACCCCACGTATTTGTATCCGGCGAAGGCGAGCAGCTCGACGGGCGTCAGCTCGGCGCTCACCGACACCAGGTACAGGCTGAGCAGCACGGCCAGCAGCTCCAGCAGCAGCCAGGCCAGCGCCGAGCTGGCCACCAGCCCCAGGCTGTCCGGCGAGAACCTGACACGGGCAAAATTTGGGGAAATTTGGGGGAAATTTGGTGAAAATTTGGGGAAAATCGGTGAAAATTCGGTGAAAATCGGGCGAAAAATGGACGAAAAATGTGCGAAAAAAAAAAGGGCGAAAAACGGGTGAAAAACGGAGAAAAAATGGGATTTT
>NW_024503716.1:0-502 GCF_017590055.1 Onychostruthus taczanowskii
AAAAATACCCCCCAAAACAGCCAAAAAACAACCCCAAAAATGACCCAAAAACGACCCCAAAATAACACCCAAAAATCCCCCCAGGAACCCCAAAATTTCCACGTCACTTCCGGTTCACTTCCTGGTTTTACCGGAAGTGACATCAGCAGTGTGGCCCAGGCCCCTCCCACTCATTTCCGGTTTACTTCCTGTCTCTACCGGAAGTTCCGGCGACGCCATGACACACAGTGATGTTGGCAACGTTGCCCAGGCCCCATTCCAGCCCATTTCCGGTTCACTTCCTGTTTCTACCGGAAGTTCCGGTGACTCCATCACCAGCAGTGACGGCGGCCATGTTGCCCAGGCCCCTCCCACCAATTTCCGGTTCACTTCCTGTTTCTAACGGAAGCTCCGGTGACACCATCAGAGGAAGTGACGGTGGCCATGTTGCCCAGGCCTCTCCCACTCATTTCCGGTTCACTTCCTGTCTGTACCGGAAGTTCCGGTAACTCCATCACCGGCA
>NW_024503717.1:0-502 GCF_017590055.1 Onychostruthus taczanowskii
GGGTGGGGAGTTCCGGGTGCAGCCCCGCATCCAAAATTCCAGAATCTTCCCAACAAAAAAAAAACCCCCCCCCAGCCCATCCCCCACCGGCGGCAGATTGAGGGGTGCAAAGAGGGGGGGGGGAGGCTATACCGATGAGACCCCCCCCCCAAAAAAAAAAAAAAAAAAAAAAAAAAAGATCAGAGGACTTTTCCCTCGCAGGTTTTGCAGATTGAGGAATAAAGAGATTTGTGATTTAATGGGGAGGGGTCACACCTTGTGGGTGAGGTGAGGTGGGAGGGGGGGGTCTCCAGGGTTTGTGGGGAGGGGTCACGGTGCCAACGGCTCGCTGGGCAGCACCGGGGGTCTCCGGGGTCTCCACTCAGTGGGCACCAAACCCCAGAGGAAATCGCTGACGAAAGTCCCCGAGTGCTGGGCCCCGTCCATGTCCAGGGGCACGGCGATGTCAGGGCCGTAATGAACTGGGGAGGGGGCAAAACCGGTGGGGAGGGGGCGGTTAAGG
>NW_024503718.1:0-502 GCF_017590055.1 Onychostruthus taczanowskii
GAATTTTGGGGGAAAAATGGGGGGAAACTGGGGGAAAATTGGAAAAAATTGGGAATTTTGGGGGGAAATTTGGAGGAAAAATTGGAGAAAAACTTGGAGACATTTGGAAAAAAAATTGGGAAAAACTTGGGAATCTTGGGGTAAAAAATGGGGGAAATTGGGGGAAATTGGGGAGAAAATTGGGGAGAAAATTGGGAATTTTGGGGGGAAATTTGGGAAACATGGGGGAAAATTGGGGAAAAATGTCGAGGAATTTGGGTAAAAAATGGGATTAAAAATTTGGATTTTTTGGGTAAAAAATGGGGGAAATTTAGGGGAAAATTTGGGGAAGAAATTGGGGAAAAAGTGGGAAAAAATTACGAAATTTTGGGGGAAAATGGGAAAAATTCGGTGTAAAAAAAAGGAATTTTGGGGGAAAACGGTGGGATTTTGGGGCAATTTGGGATTTTTGGGAATCGTGGGTGGGGATTTGGGGTTTTTGGGAATTTTGGGTGGAATTTGG
>NW_024503719.1:0-502 GCF_017590055.1 Onychostruthus taczanowskii
CTGTAGCTGTCACAGGTGGCCACCCCCCTTCAAGTTTACATAATTGCTAATTTATTTTTATTATTGCTATTGTTTTTCTCTTGGCTTCCTTGGCATTTATACAGACAGCAGTTTCCAAGGAAAATTTCCACCTCCTGAGCAGAATGAGGAAGGAGCTTGTTGTGGTCACACAAGGTTTGAAACAAAAAGGGTCTTTTGGGTCCTTCCCAGTGAGGATCATCACATTTCTCAGAGGATGAGAAGCCACCAAGGTGTCTTCCAAAGCAATGCATCAGGTGTCCAGGTGACACCCCACCATGAGCTCAGCACAGGGACTGCCTGTGGCCTGAGTCACCAGCACCGTCACATCAGCCGAGTTCTGAAGTGATCTTGGTAATTCCTGATGCTTCCTTGGGCTTGAATGCAGTTCTGAGGAAACTCAGTCCTGCTTGGATCATTGTCCAAGCCTTGAGCTGCCTGCAGCAGTTTCTCTTTCTCCAAGATGGGGGACAGGCATGGGATG
>NW_024503720.1:0-502 GCF_017590055.1 Onychostruthus taczanowskii
AAAAAAAAAAACCAAAACCCTAAAACAGCCCCACAAAAAATCCCCAAATAACAAATAAACCACCAAGAAAAATACACCAAAAAAACCCCAAAAACCCCAAAAAACAAAAAAACCAAAAAAAAACCACCAAGAAAAAAACACAAAAAAACCCCCAAAAATTCCCGAAACAGCCCCACAAAAAATCCCCAAATAACAAATAAACCACCAAGAAAAATACACCAAAAAAACCCCAAAAACCCCAAAAAACAAAAAAACCAAAAAAAAACCACCAAGAAAAAAACACAAAAAAACCCCCAAAAATTCCCGAAACAGCCCCACAAAAAATCCCCAAATAACAAATAAACCACCAAGAAAAATACACCAAAAAAACCCCAAAAACCCCAAAAAACAAAAAAACCAAAAAAAAACCACCAAGAAAAAAACACAAAAAAACCCCCAAAAATTCCCGAAACAGCCCCACAAAAAATCCCAAAATAACAAAAAAAACCACCAAGAAAAAAAC
>NW_024503721.1:0-502 GCF_017590055.1 Onychostruthus taczanowskii
AAATATGAGGGTAAAACAGGGAGAAAATTGAATTATTTTGGAGAAAATTGGGGGAAAATTGGGGGAAAATTGGGAAAAATTGGGTGAAAAATGGAGGAAAAAATGGGACAAAATTGGGGAAAAATTTAGAGAAAATTGGGAGAAAAATGGGGGGGAAATGGGGAAAATATGAGGGAAAATCAAGGAGAAAATTGAATTTTATTTTGAGAAAAAATGGGGAGAAATGGGAAAAAATGGAGAAAAAATGGGAGAAAATTGGAGAAAAATTGGGAGAAAATTGGGGAAAAATTTGGAGAAAATTGGGTGAAAAATGGAGAAAAAATGAAATTTTTTGGGGGAAAAATTGGGGGAAGATTGGTGAAAAAAGGGGGAAAATATGAGGGAAAATCATGGAGAAAATTGAATTTTTTTTGAGGAGAAGTGGGGAAAAAATGGAGGAAAAATTGGGGGAAAATTGGGGGGAAAAATGAAATTTTTGGGGGAAAAAATGGGGAAAATTGGG
>NW_024503722.1:0-502 GCF_017590055.1 Onychostruthus taczanowskii
CACCCGTAGAGGTTGTGCACGTCGTAGTGGCGCACGGCGCTCCCGTCCGGCAGCCGCTGCTCGGCCTCCATGCAGATGGTTTTGTAGCTCAAGCCCTCGGATCGCCAGCCCAGCTCTGCCCGAAAACGGGGAAAAACCGCCCAAATTCCGTCAAAAACCGCGCAGGAGGGAGGAAAAATTAATTAAAATGATTTAATTTATTTTTGGTGGTCTTAAAACCCAAATTCCGTCAAAAACCGCGCAGGAGGGAGGAAAAATTAATTAAAATAATTTATTTTTGGTGGTCTTAAAACCCAAATTCCGTCAAAAACAGCGCAGGAGGGAGAAAAAATTAATTAAAATAATTTAATTTATTTTTGATGGTCTTGGAACCCAAATCCGGTCAAAACCAGCCCAGGAGGGATGAAAAATTAATTAAAATAATTTAATTTATTTTTGGTGGTCTTAAAACCCAAATGGTCTTGGTAACCAGATTTGGTCAAAACCAGCGCAGGAGGGATGA
>NW_024503723.1:0-502 GCF_017590055.1 Onychostruthus taczanowskii
TTTCCCTCCTTTTTTTCCAGGAAAAAATTTTTCCAATTCCAAAATTCTAGGATCTGGAAGAACCAATGGAAAAAAATTCCATGGACACCTTTACCTGGGATCTCCAGGGCTTTGGGAATGGGATGGATGCACAACCCTTCAAAAGGTGGAGGAGATTCCATGGATAAAATTCAAAGATTTGGGATTGACTTTGAAGAAATTATCCCTGTAACATTCCTGATCCCTTTTCCAACCCTACCAAATTCCAGGAGCTGGAGCACCAATGGAAATAACTTCCACGGACACCTTCACCTGTATCTCCAGGGCTTTGGGAATGGGATGGACCCACAACCCTTCAACAGGTGGAGGAGATTCCATGGATAAAACTCAGAGATTTGGGACTGATTTTGAGGAAATTATTCCTGATCCATTTTCCAACCCTACCAAATTCCAGGAGCTGGAAGCACCAAGGTAAAAAATTCCATGGGTGGAGGATATTCCATGGATAAAAGTCAAAGATTTG
>NW_024503724.1:0-502 GCF_017590055.1 Onychostruthus taczanowskii
CCCAGCAGTCCCAGTTTAGACCAGTTTGGACCAGTCTGAACCCGTCCAAACCAGTTCAGACCAGTCCAGCCCAGCTTAAACCAGTTTAAACCAGTCCAGACCAGTTTAGACCAGTCCCAGCTCCAGCATTCCCAGTTTAGACCAGTCCAAACCAGTATAGAGCACTTCGGACCAGTCCAGACCAGTTTAGACCAGTCCAGCCCAGCCTAAACCAGTCCAGTCCAGTTTAGCCCAGTCCAGCCCAGTTTAGACCAGTCCAGACCAGTTTAGGACCAGTCCCAACCCCAGCATTCCCAGTTTAGACCAGTCCAAACCCATCCAGCCCAGCCTAAACCAGTTTAGAGCAGTCCGGACCGGTCCAGACCAGTTTAAAACAGTCCAGACCAGTTTAGACCAGTTTAGACCAGTCCAGACCAGTTTAGACCAGTTTAGACCAGTCCCAGCCCAGCCTAAACCAGTTCTGACCAGTCCAGATCAGTCCAAACCAGTTTAGCCCAGTCCA
>NW_024503725.1:0-428 GCF_017590055.1 Onychostruthus taczanowskii
CTGAGCCCCGTTTTTGGGGTGCCCTCCCGCAGCGTGCTGGACCTGAACGCCTTCGAGCGGCAGAACAAGGCCGAGGGGCTGGGCATGGTCACCGAGGAGGGCACCAGTGAGTGGGGGGCCGGGACCCCCAGAGGGACCCCCGGGACCCCCGAGGGGCGGGGCAGGCTGGGACTGAGGGGGGGTCCCCCCGTTCTGCACCCCAAAACCCCCGCGCTGCTCTGCCCCAAGCCCCTGCTGAGATGTGGCTCCTGACCCTGAAACCCCCCAAAACCTAATGCCCCCCCACCCTTAATGCCAGGCTGGGACTGAGGGGGGGTCCCCCCGTTCTGCACCCCAAAACCCCCGCGCTGCTCTGCCCCAAGCCCCTGCTGAGATGTGGCTCCTGACCCTGAAACCCCCCAAAACCTAATGCCCCCCCACCCTTAATG
>NW_024503725.1:2349-4716 GCF_017590055.1 Onychostruthus taczanowskii
GCTGAAGGGCTGGGGGCTATAGGGGATTTGGGGCTGGGGGGCTATAGGGGATTGTTTAGGGGGGCTGTAGGGCTGGGGGTCTCCAGGTGCTCTCAGGGGCCGTAGTGGGGGCAGGGTTGGGGTCCCCAAAGGCTCCGTGGGGCTGGGGGGGGGGTGGCCTGTCACCGTGTCCCTGCTTGTCCCCTGCGTGTCCCCTCCCTGCTAACCCCCCACCGTCCCAATGTCCCCTCTGTCACCCTGCTTGTCCCCGTGCCACCCCAGCATGTCCCCGTGCCACCCTGCTTGTCCCTGTGCCACTCTGTGGTGTCCCTGTGGTGTCCCTGTGCCACCTCAGCATGTCCCTGTGCCACTCTCTGGTGTCCCCGTGCCACCTCAGCATGTCTCTGTGCCACTCTCTGGTGTCCCTGTGCCACCTCAGCATGTCCCTGTGCCACTCTCTGGTGTCCCTAGCAGGTGCTCAACAGCCTCCCCGAGTACATCCAGGTGGGACCCCTCAAGACACCTGGAGCCCCCAACCCCCCCAGTGCTCCCAGTGGCCCGGGGGCTCGCGGGGGTCCCTCCCAGTGTCCCGCTGTCCCCCAGGGCCCCTGTACTGGGAACCAGCAGAGCCTGGCCCACAGCCGCCTCTGGGACGCCGTCGTCGGCTTCCTGCACGTCTTCGCACACATGATGAAGAAGCTGGCCCAGGTGGGCACTGGGTGGGCACTGGGTGGGCACTGGTTGGGCACTGGTTGGGCACTGGGATGTACTGGGAGTTACTGGGAGGTAACTGGGAGCTCTGGCGTGCAGGACTCGTCCCAGCTAGGGCTGCTGAAGGAGCTGCTGGACCTGCAGAAGGACATGGTGGTGATGCTGCTGTCCCTGCTCGAAGGTACCTGGGGAGTCACCTGGGGTGTCCCCAGGTTCCCCAGGGCGTCCCTTGACCACCCAAGGTGTCCCCTGATCCCAAAATGTCCCTTGACCACCCAAGGTGTCCCCTTGACCACCCAAGGTGTCCCTTGACCACCCAAGGTGTCCCCTGATCCCAAAATGTCCCTTGACCACCCAAGGTGTCCACTGACCACCCAGTGTCCCTTGACCACCCAAGTTGTCCCTTGACCATGCAGGTGTCCCCTGACCACCCAAGGTGTCCCCTGATCCCAAAATGTCCCTTGACACCCAAGTTGTCCCTTGACCACCCAAAGTGTCCCCTTGACCACCCAAGGTGTCCCCTGATCCCAAAATGTCCCTTGACCACCCAAGGTGTCCATTGACCACCCAAGGTGTCCCGTGATTCCAGGATGTCCCTTGACCACCCAAGTTGTCCCTTGACCATGCAGGTGTCCCCTGACCACCCAAGGTGTCCCCTGATCCCAAAATGTCCCTTGACCACCCAAGGTGTCCATTGACCACCCAAGGTGTCCCGTGATTCCAGGATGTCCCTTGACCACCCAAGTTGTCCCTTGACCATGCAGGTGTCCCCTGACCACCCAAGGTGTCCCCTGATCCCAAAATGTCCCTTGACCACCCAAGGTGTCCATTGACCACCCAAGGTGTCCCGTGATTCCAGGATGTCCCTTGACCACCCAAGTTGTCCCTTGACCATGCAGGTGTCCCCTGACCACCCAAGGTG
This sequence comes from Onychostruthus taczanowskii, assembly GCF_017590055.1. Lineage (NCBI taxonomy): Eukaryota > Metazoa > Chordata > Aves > Passeriformes > Passeridae > Onychostruthus > Onychostruthus taczanowskii. The sequence goes on from NW_024503725.1 coordinate 3,962, forward strand.
TCCCCTGATCCCAAAATGTCCCTTGACCACCCAAGGTGTCCAATGACCACCCAGGTGTCCATTGACCACCCAGGTGTGCCCTGATCCCAGGATGTCCCTTGACCCCCCAAAGTGTCCCCTTGACCACCCAGGTGTCCACTGACCACCCAGTGTCCCTTGACCACCCAGGTGTCCCTTTACCACCCAAGTTGTCCCTTGACCATGCAGGTGTCCCCTGACCACCCAAGGTGTCCCCTGACCACCCAAGGTGTCCCCTGATCCCAGGATGTCCCTTGACCACCCAGGTGTCCCTTGACCACCCAAAGTGTCCCCTTGACCACCCAGGTGTCCACTGACCACCCAGTGTCCCTTGACCACCCAGGTGTCCCTTTACCACCCAAGTTGTCCCTTGACCATGCAGGTGTCCCCTGACCACCCAAGGTGTCCCTGATCCCAGGATGTCCCTTGACACCCAGGTGTCCCCTGACCACCCAAGGTGTCCCCTGATCCCAGGATGTCCCTTGACACCCAGGTGTCCCTTGACCACCCAGGTGTCCCTTGACCACCCAAGGTGTCCCGTGATCCCAGGATGTCCCTTGACCACCCAAGGTGTCCACTGACCACCCAGTGTCCCTTGACCACCCAAGTTGTCCCTTGACCATGCAGGTGTCCCCTGACCACCCAAGGTGTCCCCTGATCCCAAGATGTCCCTTGACACCCAGGTGTCCATTGACCACCCAGTGTCCCTTGACCACCCAAGGTGTCCCCTGATCCCA
>NW_024503725.1:6091-8846 GCF_017590055.1 Onychostruthus taczanowskii
TGACCACCCAAGGTGTCCCCTGATCCCAGGATGTCCCTTGACCACCCAGGTGTCCCTTGACCACCCAAAGTGTCCCCTTGACCACCCAGGTGTCCACTGACCACCCAGTGTCCCTTGACCACCCAGGTGTCCCTTTACCACCCAAGTTGTCCCTTCCAAGGTGTCCCCTGATCCCAGGATGTCCCTTGACCACCCAAGGTGTCCCCTTGACCACCCAAGGTGTCCCCTTGACCACCCAAGGTGTCCCCTTGACCACCCAAGGTGTCCCCTGATCCCAAAATGTCCCTTGACACCCAAGTTGTCCCTTGACCACCCAAAGTGTCCCCTTGACCACCCAAGGTGTCCCTTGACCACCCAAGGTGTCCCCTGATCCCAAAATGTCCCTTGACACCCAAGTTGTCCCTTGACCACCCAAAGTGTCCCCTTGACCACCCAAGGTGTCCCTTGACCACCCAAGGTGTCCCCTGATCCCAAAATGTCCCTTGACCACCCAAGGTGTCCATTGACCACCCAAGGTGTCCCGTGATTCCAGGATGTCCCTTGACCACCCAAGTTGTCCCTTGACCATGCAGGTGTCCCCTGACCACCCAAGGTGTCCCCTGATCCCAAGATGTCCCTTGACACCCAGGTGTCCATTGACCACCCAGTGTCCCTTGACCACCCAAGGTGTCCCCTGATCCCAGGATGTCCCTTGACCACCCAGGTGTCCCTTGACCACCCAAAGTGTCCCCTTGACCACCCAGGTGTCCCTTGACACCCAAGGTGTCCCCTGACCACCCAAGGTGTCCCCAACCCCCCAGCCCCTCCCCACGTCTCTGGGGCCACCGGCAGAGCGGTGACGCCGCCGTGTCCCCGCAGGGAACGTGGTGAACGGCACCATCGCCCGGCAGATGGTGGACATGCTGGTGGAGTCCTCCAGCAACGTCACCATGATCCTCAAGTTCTTCGACATGTTCCTGAAGCTGCGCGACATCGTCTCGTCCGACGCCTTCCGCCACTTCGTCACCGACCCGCGCGGGCTCATCTCCAAGAAGGACTTCCAGAAGGCCATGGACAGCCAGAAGCAGTACGAGCCCGACGAGATCCAGTTCCTGCTCTCCTGCTCCGAGGCCGACGAGAACGAGATGATCGACGTGGAGAGCTTCGCCCAGCGCTTCCAGGAGCCGGCGCGCGACATCGGCTTCAACGTGGCCGTGCTGCTGACCAACCTGTCGGAGCACGTGCCGCACGACCAGCGCCTCAAGACCTTCCTGGAGCAGGCCGAGAGCATCCTGGACTATTTCCGGCCGTTCCTGGGCCGAATCGAGATCATGGGGGCGGCGCGGCGCATCGAGCGCATCTACTTCGAGATCAGCGGCGCCAACAAGGCGCAGTGGGAGATGCCGCAGGTCAAGGAGTCCAAGCGCCAGTTCATCTTCGACGTGGTCAACGAGGGCGGCGAGGCCGAGAAGATGGAGCTCTTCGTCAACTTCTGCGAGGACACCATCTTCGAGATGCAGATCGCCTCGCGCATCTCCGAGGAGGAGGCGCCGCGCGACGAGGAGGAGGAGGAGGACGAGGACAGGGAGGAAGAGGAGCCGGCCGAGGCGCCGGCGCCGGCGCTGCCGGGTTTCGGGGCGCTGCGGCGGCTGCTGGGGTCGCCCCAGACGTGGCGCCGCAGGATCAGGAGGCTGCGCAAGAAGTCGGGGCGCGAGCTGGCGTGGGAGGCGGGAGTGGGCGCGGGGCGCGTGGCGCTGGGGGGGCTGCTGGGGGTCGGGGAGCCCCCCGGGGCTGAGCCCCCCACCCCCGAGGGGACCCCCATCCTGCGCAGGAAGATCGGGGTAAGGGGGGAAAGGGGATTTTGGGGGTTCCTGTGGTGATTTGGGGGTCCCTGGGGGGGATTTTGGGGGTTCCTGTGGTGCTTTGGGGGTCCCTGGGGGGGATTTTGGGCGGTTTTGAGTGGGGGAGGACCCCGGGGGTCACTGCGAAGGCTGGGACGTGGGGAGATTTTGGGGGTCTCTATGGCGGTTCCTGCTTGGGGGTTTTGGGTGATCCGGGGGTCCCTTTGAGGGGTCCCCTGTGGGGGATGGGACAGTGGAGAGTCCCCAAAGCCCCAATTCCAACCCCCCCATGGCCCTGCCCAGCCTCAGGGGGACTTTGGGGGGTCCCGGGGAGGGGACGTGCCCCCGCCGACCCCCCTTGTCCCCCCCAGGAAATGGCAGAGCAGGTGGGGGAGGCTCAGAAGGAAGAGGAGCCCCCGGCCGAGACCGAGAAAGCCGAGTAAGGAGAGAGAGGGGGGGAGAATTTGGGGAGGGGTCCCTGCCCCGCGAGGGAGGCTCCGGGGGTGTCCCCGAGCCCCCCGCCCACTACCGCTGTCCCCCAGCACAGAGAACGGGGAGAAGGGCGGGGGTCCCGAGGTTGCCGAGGAGGGGCCGGAGCCCCGCGCCCCCCCCCCGAAGCGGCGCAAGTCGGTGCCCCGGGAGCGCCGGGAGCCCCCGGCCGAGGGGGGCTTCGACTTCTGGGGAGAGCTGGAGGTGCAGAGGGTCAAGTTCCTGGTAAGGGGGGGTGGGGCCGGGGGTGTCTGGGGAGGGGGATTTGGGGGTGTCTCGAGGGGATTTGGGGAGGCCCTGGATTGGTTGGTTGCCCTCCCCCAGAATTACCTGTCGAGGAATTTCTACAACTTGCGGTTCCTGGCGCTGTTCCTGGCCTTCGCCATCAACTTCATCCTCCTCTTCTACAAGGTGCGGGGGTTTGGGGGGTCCTGGGGGGATTTGGG
>NW_024503725.1:9097-11603 GCF_017590055.1 Onychostruthus taczanowskii
AGGGGGTCCTGGGTCCCCACAGAGCTGCTGAGGGGAGGTGGGGACACGGCAGAGCCCGGGACTCCATCGGAGCTGGGGATGAACAGAGGGGGGGTTTGGGGACAATTTGGGGGTCCCCAGAGCCCGGTACCCAATTGTGGGGGAGTCCCCAGACCCTTTTGTCCCCACCGAGGGGTCTGGAGCCCCCCCTGTCCACACCGAGGGGTCTGGAGCCCCCCTGTCCCCCCACTGAGGGGTCTGGAGCCCCCCTGTCCCCACTGAGGGCTCTGGTGACCCCCCGGTGTCCCCAATGTCCCCTGTGACCCCCCCGGTGTCCCCAGATCCCCCTGGTGATCTTCAAGCGCGAGAAGGAGGTGGCGCGGCGCCTCGAGTTCTCGGGGCTCTACATCACCGAGCAGCCGCCCGACGACGACGTCAAGGGACAGTGGGACCGCCTGGTGCTCAACGCCTTGGAAGGCACTGGAGGGAACTGGGGGGCACTGGGGGTACTGGGAGGGCACTGGGGGCAACTGGGAGCCACTGGGGGGGTTCCAGGGGGTCCGGAGGGACTGGAAGGGAGGTCTGGGGGTTTCAGGGGGTCTCACAGAGGTTTCGGGGGGTCCCTGGGGGTCCGGTGGCACCAACTGGTGTCCCCTGGGGTCCCCCTGCCCCAGCTGGGCTGTGGGAAGGGGGCTTCACCCCCACTGACCCCCCCCTTTTTCTGCCCTGACCCCCCCAGATCCTTCCCCAGCAATTACTGGGACAAGTTCATCAAGAGGAAGGTGAGGAGGGGTCCTGGGGCTGCCACCCCCTACCCACATTTCGGAGGCGTCCCCCAACACTTTGAGGGTTTTTCCCTCGATGTTGGGACACCCCCCCCGTGAATTTTGGGGTCCCCCCTGTGAATTTTGGGGTCTCCAGGTGATGGAGAAGTACGGGGACATCTACGGGCGGGAGAGGATCGCCGAGCTGCTGGGGATGGACCTGGCCAGCCTGGAAATGGGGGCGCAGGGCGAGCACAGGGCCCCCCCCGACAGCTCCCTGCTCACCTGGTGGGCCCGGGGGGGCACCTGGGGCACTTTGGGGGTCTTTTTGGGGGGCAATTCGGGGAGTTTTGGGGTCTTACAGGGGTCTAATGGGGGGTTTAGGGGTCCTGGGTGGGTCCTAGGGGGGGATTTGGGGCAGTTTGGGGGTCCTGTAGGGGTCTAAGGGGAGGGTTAGGGGTCCTGGGTGAGTCCTAGGGGGAGTTTTGGGGTCCTGCAGGGGTCACAAGGGGGGGTTAGGGGTCCTGGGTGGGTCCTAGGAAGGCCTGGGGGCAGTCAGACACCTCATGGGTCTGGGGGCTCCCCTGGGGGGGTCCTGGGTGGTTCTAGGGGGTGGTCAGACACCTCATGGGTCTGGAGGAAGTACGGGGACATCTACGGGCGGGAGAGGATCGCCGAGCTGCTGGGGATGGACCTGGCCAGCCTGGAAATGGGGGCGCAGGGCGAGCACAGGGCCCCCCCCGACAGCTCCCTGCTCACCTGGTGGGCCCGGGGGGGCACCTGGGGCACTTTGGGGGTCTTTTTGGGGGGCAATTCGGGGAGTTTTGGGGTCTTACAGGGATCAAAGGGGGGGTTTAGGGGTCCTGGGTGGGTCCTAGGGGGGGATTTGGGGCAGTTTGGGGGTCCTGTAGGGGTCTAAGGGGAGGGTTAGGGGTCCTGGGTGAGTCCCAGGGGGAGTTTTGGGGTCCTATAGGGGTCAAAGAGGGGGTTTAGGGGTCCTGGGTGGGTCCCAGGGGGGGATTTGGGGGAGTTTTGGGGTCCTGCAGGGGTCACAAGGAGGGGTTAGAGGGTCCTGAGTGGTCCTAGGAGGGCCTGGGGGCAGTCAGACACCTCATAGGTCTGGGGTCTCCCCTGGGTGGTTCTAGGGGGTGGTCAGACACCTCATGGGTCTGGGGGCTCCCCTGGGGGGGTCCTGGGTGGTTCTAGGGGGTGGTCAGACACCTCATGGATCTGGGGTCTCCCCTGGGGGGGTCCTGGGTGGTCAGACGATCCAGGGGGGTCCCACCCTGCTGACCCCTCCATTTTGTGCCCCCCAGGTCTGATCATCGACGCCTTCGGGGAGCTGCGGGACCAGCAGGAGCAGGTGAAGGAGGACATGGAGGTGAGTCTGGAGAGGGGGGCAGGAGGGTGAGGACCCCCCCCCAGATGGGACTGGGGGTGCAAAGACCCCTCTCTGACCCCCCCCGGGCCCCCTCCCCAGACGAAATGTTTCATCTGTGGCATCGGGAGCGATTATTTCGACACGACGCCCCACGGCTTCGAGACCCACACGCTGGAGGAGCACAACCTGGCCAACTACATGTGAGCCTGGGGGGGCCACAGGGGGCTTTTGGGGGGTCCTGCAGGGGCCTGGGGGGGTCCCTGCTGACCTCTGACACCCCCGGATTCCAACCCCCCACCCCAGGTTTTTCCTGATGTATTTGATCAACAAGGACGAGACGGAGCACACGGGGCAGGTGGGGACAAAGGAGGTCCTGGTGGGG
>NW_024503726.1:0-502 GCF_017590055.1 Onychostruthus taczanowskii
TTTTTTTTTTTTTTGGTTTTTTTTGCAGTTTACATGCAATTTTTATGTTGTATAATGAAGAGGATAGGTCTGAATGTGAAGAGCTACACCTACAGCATTGATAGAAACAGCAAACTTCCAGACAGGAGAAGTAAAAGCTCAAATAAGGAGGCACAGAGCAGGAAATGGAGAGAAAACAGCTGAAAACAGTGCAGAATAAATTGGATGTCTACAGGGATCTCTCTGATTTGGAGCTGTTAAGAATCTTGATGAAATAGGAAAGTGAGTGATTTAAAGGGGGTGGTTGGGAGAAATTATCTCAACATACTTCAGCTAAGTAGATGACAGCAGTGCTGCAATCATAGTCCTTCAATCATGGCCCATCTTCTTCCCACCAGAGCAAAACCTTTTAAGCTGTTGGCAGCGTTCCCATGAGCAACAGTGGAAGACCCTCATTTCATGCTAAATGGAGCCCTGATCTGAGAAACTTTAAAGAGGGAATGTTATTTTTACTTAAATGTGT
>NW_024503727.1:0-502 GCF_017590055.1 Onychostruthus taczanowskii
TTTTAACACCATTTTTTGGGGGGTTTTTATCCAATTTCTTGGGGTTTTAATCTCTTTTTTGGGGGTTTTAATTCCTTTTTTTTTTGGGGTTTTAATCCCATTTTTGGGGCTTTAATCCCCGTTTTTGGATTTCAATTCCTTTTTTTGGGGTTTCATCCCTTTTTTGGGGGGTTTTAACACCATTTTTGGGGGGGTTTTAATCTCCATTTTTGGGTTTTAATCCCATTTTTTGGGTTTTTAATCTTCTTTTTCAGCTCTAACCCTATTTTTTAGGGTTTTTTTACCCTTTTGGTTTCTCGTCCTAATCCAATTATAAGAGTTCTAATCCCATTTTTCTGTGTTCTAATCCCTTTTTTTTTTAGTTCTGACCCAATTTCTTGTGTTCTAACCCCATTTTTGGGTGTTCCAACCGCAATTTTTGGCTGTTTTCCCCCATTTTTGGGTGGTTTTCCCCATTTTTGGGTGTTCCAACCCAAATTTTTGGGGTTTTTTCCCCATTTCC
>NW_024503728.1:0-502 GCF_017590055.1 Onychostruthus taczanowskii
CAAGACAATCTCATCATATTTGAAAAGTCAGGCCAGTCCTGTGAAGTCACTGGTGACTGGGCAAAAGGAAACCTCACTGCCATTTTTAAAAAGCAGAGAAAGGAAGATCTGTGGAGCCACAGTCTGGTGAGCTTCACCTGAGTGCCTGGGAAGATGATGGAGCAGACCATCCTAGAAGATACGCTATGACACATAAAGGACAAGGAAATGTTCTGAGGCAGCCAGCATGGCTCTACTAAGAGCAAATTGTGCCTGACCAATCTGGTGACCTTCTACGATGGAGTGATGGCAACAGTCAGCATGGAAAAGCCAACAAACATCTATCTAGAATTCTGTAATGCCTTCAATACTGTCATGTTTTTTCCTGGCTGGAAGCCATGCCCTTGTTCCCAGAACACAAAGAGTCCCTTCCTCCCACCCTCAGCAATGATCTGTTGTGGTATTAAATAACATCTGGGTTCTAGCCATGCCTCCTCCCAGCTACTGCAAAAAATTAATCCTG
>NW_024503729.1:0-502 GCF_017590055.1 Onychostruthus taczanowskii
TGTGGGAAGAGGCAGGGCCATTGTCCCCGGCCGTGCTGCTGTGCTGAGAGCCTCTTCCCTCCACCTCTGCTCACAGGCACTGCCCCTGCAGAGCCAGAGAAGGGCTGAAGAAATGCCTTGGACACACAAGCCAGGGCAGCCACTGGTTTTTATTGAAATGCACTGGGAACAAGCCTCTAGAAAGTCTTTGTGTTACAAAAGAAAAGTAGATGTTCATGTAGAAATGCTTGGAATAGTACTACAGTATTTCAGAAAAAACATTATAAGACTAGAAAAATAATAAGCAAAGGTCCCATTAAAGAAATGGCCAAATAGGGAAAAAAAAGGCCAATTTTTTGGTTCTAGAGGTTCTGCAGCAGAAAAAAAAGAGTCTATTGTTTCTGAAAAGATACAGTCATCATTTTCCTCAGGGCATCCTTGAGCTCCTGGTTCCTCAGGCTGTAGATGAGGGGGTTTAGGGCTGGAGGCACTACCAAATACAGAACTGACAGGGCCAGATCCA
>NW_024503730.1:0-502 GCF_017590055.1 Onychostruthus taczanowskii
CGGAACTTTGGGACCAAACCTCAAAAACCACCAAAACCCAGCCCCAAACTCCAGAAATGAGAGGGGAAATGGGGGATTTGGGGCTAATTAGGGCTAATTAAGCTCATTGAGCTCCCACCTGTGGTGCTGCTCGGGGCCATCCCCCGGGCTGCCCTCCTTGGCCAGCAGGTCCAGGCGCTGGTTGATCTTGGCGATGATGGAGTCGGGGTTGGAGCCGGGCGGCTCGGCCGGGCCCGACGAGGATCCCTGGCTGAAGGCGGATCCCGAGGCGAAGGCGGATCCCGATCCCGAGGCAAAGGCGGATCCCGAGGCAAAGGCGGATCCCGATCCCGAGCCGAAAGCGGATCCCGAGGCGAAAGCGGGTCCCGATCCGGAGGCGAAGGCGGCTCCAGATCCCGACCCTGAGCCGAAGGCGGGGCCGGCGGATCCCGATGCGAAGGCGGCTCCGGATCCCGACCCAAAGGTGGATCCCGACCCCGATGCGAAGGCGGCTCCGGATCCC
>NW_024503731.1:0-501 GCF_017590055.1 Onychostruthus taczanowskii
CACAACCACCAGCTCCACCTGTCCCTCTTGGGCAAGTCCCTTTGACTGGTACAGCAACGCCTGTGTCATCATCCCCAACAGCTACGCCTGTGCCATCTGCAGCCTCTGTGGCAACGGCAATGGTGACCCCCACAACAACTGTGTCAGCTGCGATGGCCACGATGCTGACAATGAGACCCACCTGGGGGACAGCTGGAAGGTCAGTGATGTCCCTGGGTGTTCAAATGGGTGCAGCGAGGGCTACCAGGTATGCAGCGATGCCCAAAACCATGCCTACGGTGGGGACAAGCACTCTGGGCTGCTGGGGAAGAAATGGGGGCCTTTTCCCACCTGCCACGACATCATCAACCACAGCCCTTACTTGGATGACTGTCTCTTTGATGCCTGCCTGTTCAAGGGCCACCAGGACACTGTGTGCCAGTCCATGGCCACCTATGTTGTTGCGTGTCAGAGCCAGGGCACTGCCGCGCGGCCGTAGAGAACGGCTGCCTTCTGCAGTAT
>NW_024503732.1:0-501 GCF_017590055.1 Onychostruthus taczanowskii
GAGAACTATCTCCCATGGGAGGGACCCCACAAAGGAGCAAAGGAAGGACTCCTTTCCCTAAGCAGTTGCAGGAACAACATGTGACGAGCTGACCACAACCCCCATTCCCTGTTTCTGTGCCACTGAGGAGGAGGAGGTACAGCTGAGAAGGAGGGATACAGAGAAGGTGTTTTAAAGGTCTGATATTATTACTCATTATCCTGCTCCGATTTTGTTAACAACAACTTGAATTAATAGCTCTAACTTAAGTTTTGCCTGTGATGATATTTGTTGGGTGATCTCTCCTGGTCCTTATCCAATCCATGAACCGTTTGTTACATTTTCTCTTCCCTGTCCAGCTGTGGAAGGGTGTGATAGAGAGGTTTCGGTGGGTGCCAGACATCCAGTCAGAGTCAACCCACTACACTGGCAGTTTAGCTTTCTGAGCACACTTCAAAGTTGATGGCTATCAAGGCTCCTTCAGCCTCAGAGACACTCCCCTGACTGACTCATAGTTTAAGA
>NW_024503733.1:0-503 GCF_017590055.1 Onychostruthus taczanowskii
AGGAGAGCGATGACGTCACCAGTGATGTCATCAGTGATGTCATCGCCGGGACGTCGTCACTGCGCCCATTTTGGGAAACGTGTAACCCGCGAGGAGTGACGTCACCCAAAAATTCACCCCAAAACCGGGATCCCGAAAATTCACCCAAAAATTGGGATCCCAAAAATCAGCACCCCAAAATCAAAACCCCAAAAATCAGCACCCCAAATTCAGGACCCCAAAAAGTCTCCCCAAAATGGACACCCCAAAAAACCGGGATCCCAAAAATTCACCCAAAATTGGAATCCCAAAAATTCACCCCAAAATCAGCACCACGAAATCAGGATCCAAAATTAAAACCCCAAAAACTTCACCCCAAAATCAGCACCCCAAAAATCAGCACCCCAAAAGTGGGATCCCAAAAATCAGCACCCCAAATCCAAGACCCCAAAAAAACACCCCAAAATCAGCCCCCCAAAATCGACACCCCAAAAAAACGGGATCCCAAAAATTCACCCCAAAAT
>NW_024503734.1:0-501 GCF_017590055.1 Onychostruthus taczanowskii
TGGTTAAAAAATGGTTAAAAAATGGCAGAAAAAGGGCAAAAAATAGTAAAAAATTGCAAAAAAAGGGTTAAAAGGGGAATAAAGGGTTAACAATGGTAGGAAATAGGGTCACTGGTTTATACTGGTCCAAACTGGTCCAAACTGGATTATACCGGGAGGACAAAAATGGCGGAAAAGTCACAAAAAATAGCGGGAAAATGGCAAAAAAAGGGTTAAAAATGGAGGGAAAACGGCAAAAAATGGCTGGGAAAGGGTTAAAAATGGGGAGAAAAGGGTTAAAAATGGCAGGAAACGGCCCCAAACTGGTTTGAACTGGTCTGAACCGGTCTCACCCTCTCGACGCGCCGCTGCGCCTCGCGGTCGTAGACGTAGACGCAGCCGTCGTTGGCCCCGCCCATCACGTCCCGCCCGTCCGGCCCCACGGCCAATGAGAAGATGGCGAAGCGCCGCTCATCAGGCCTGGGGGGGCGGGGACAGTGTTTAAGCCACGCCCACTTGGAA
>NW_024503735.1:0-501 GCF_017590055.1 Onychostruthus taczanowskii
GATTTGGGGAATTTGGGGGAATTTGGGCCATCCTGGGTCCGCTTTTTGGGGTGAATTTGGGGTAAATTCGGGAGGATTTTGGGGTCATTTCGGGGTCATTTTTGGGCTGAATTTGGGGTAAATTTGGGGATGAATTCGGGGTGATTTTGGGGTGATTTCAGGGTTATTTTGGGGGTAAATTCCAGGAGAATTTGGGGTAAATTCAGGGTTATTTTGGGGTCATTTTGGTGTGATTTTAGGGTAAATCCGGGGTGATTTTGGGGTGATTTCGGGGTGATTTTTGGGTTGATTTCGGGGTGATTTCGGGGTGATTTGGGGGTAAATCCTGGGTGATTTTTGGGTTGATTTCGGGGGGATTTCGGGGTGATTTCGGGGTAAATCCGGGGTGATTTTTGAGTTGATTTCGGGGTGATTTTTGGGTAAATCCGGGGTGATTTTTGGGTTGATTTCGGGGTGATTTTTTGGTTGATTTCGGGGTGATTTTTGGGGTTGATTTCGGGG
>NW_024503736.1:0-11620 GCF_017590055.1 Onychostruthus taczanowskii
CGCATCCCAAAATTCCAATGTCCCAATAACCCAATATCCCAATGTCCCGATATCCCCATGTCCCCATGTCCCAATGCCCCAGTATCCCGATATCCCGATATCCCAATCCCAAAATCCCCGCGTGTCCCACCAGGAACTTGCAGACGTCGTAGACGAACTCCCCGTAGTGCAGACCCTGCACATCCCCAAATTCCAACGTCCCAATACCCCAATATCCCAATATCCCAACGTCCCAATACCCCAATATCCCAATACCCCAATGTCACCATGTCCCCATGTCCCAATATCCCAATATCCCAATCCCAAAATCCCCGCGTGTCCCACCAGGAACTTGCAGACGTCGTTGATGAACTCCCCGTAGTGCAGCCCCTGCACATCCCCAAATTCCAACGTCCCAATGTCCCAATATCCCAATATCCCGATATCCCGATATCCCAATATCCCAATGTCCCAATGTCCCAATATCCCAAAATCCCGGCGTGTCCCACCAGGAACTTGCAGACGTCGTTGATGAACTCCCCGTAGTGCAGCCCCCTCTCTTCCCGCAGGTGATTCCCGAACATTTCCCGGAGCTCCTCGCAGCCCAGGCTGGGCCCGCACATCCGCAGCGCGAACTTGCACGCCTGGAAAAGCGGGAATGCCGGGAATTGGGCACTCGGTTGGGGTGGGGAACCCCCCGGAATTCCCGGGAATCCCACCTTGACCACGTCGGGCTGCGGGTCCTGCAGGTGCAGCAGGAGCGTCACCAGCCCGTTGAGGATCTGCTCCGAGAAAACCTCGGAGTCGGAGCGGCTGAAGCGGGACAGGTTCCCGAAGAGGAGGATGGAGGAGTGCCGGAGATCCGCGTGTTCCTGGCAGAACGGGAAATACGGGAATCACCGGGGGAAAATCCCATAGATCCCAGCCTGGCGGCCCAAAATCCCACCCTGGGATCCCCAAATCCCAATCCTGGTGATGCTACCATTCCCAGCCTGGGATCCCAAAATCCCCATCCTGCTGTTCCCACCATTCCCATCCCATGATCCTGAGATCCCACCCTGGGATCCCCAAATCCTGGGATCCCACCATTCCCACCCTGTGATCCTGAGATCCCATCCTGGCATCCCAAAATCCTGGTGATCCCACCATTCCCATCCTGGGATCCCAAAATCCCCATCCTGCTGTTCCCACCATTCCCATCCCGTGATCCTGAGATCTCATCCTGGCACCCCCAAATCCTGGTGATCCTACCATTCCCATCCTGGCATCCCAAAATCCCACCCTGGGATCCCCAAATCCCAATCCTGGTGATCCTTCCATTCCGATCCTGGGACGCCAAAATCCCCATCCTGCTGTTCCCACCATTCCCATCCCATGATCCTGAGATCCCATCCTGGCATCCCAAAATCCCCCCCTGTGATCCCGAAATCCCCATCCTGGGATCCCACCATTCCCATCCCATGATCCAGAGACCTCATCCTGGCATCCCAAAATCCCCATCCTGGGATCCCACCATTCCCATCCCGTGATCCTGAGATCCCATCCTGGGATCCCACCATTCCCATTCCATGATCGTCAGATCTCATCCTGGGTTCCCCAAATCCTGGTGATCCTACCATTCCCAGCCTGGGATCCCAAAATTCCACCCTGTGATCCCCAAATCCCAGTCCTGGTGATCCTACCATTCCCATCCTGGGATCCCAAAATCCCCATCCTGCTGTTCCCACCATTCCCATTCCGTGATCCTGAGATCTCATCCTGGCACCCCCAAATCCCACCCTCTGACTCCAAAATCTCCATCCTGGGATCCCACCATTCCCATCCTGGGATCCCAAAATCCCACCCTGGGATCCCCAAATCCCAATCCTGGTGATCCTACCATTCCCAGCCTGGCATCCCAAAATCCCCACCCTGGGATCCCACCATTCCCATCCCATGATCCTGAGATCCCATCCTGGCATCCCCAAATCCTGGTGATCCTACCATTCCCATCCTGGCATCCCAAAATCCCACCCTGGGATCCCAAAATCCTCATCCTGGTGATCCTACCATTCCCATCCTTGCATCTCAAAATCCCCATCCTGCTGTTCCCACCATTCCCATCCCATGATCCTGAGATCCCATTCTGGGATCCCCAAATCCTGGTGATCCTACCATTCCCATCCCGTGATCCTGAGATCTCATCCTGGGTTCCCCAAATCCTGGTGATCCTACCATTCCCATCCTGGCATCCCAAAATCCCACCCTGGGATCCCCAAATCCCAATCCTGGTGATCCTACCATTCCCAGCCTGGGATCCCAAAATCCCACCCTGGGATCCCCAAATCCCAATCCTGGTGATGCTACCATTCCCAGCCTGGGATCCCAAAATCCCCATCCTGCTGTTCCCACCATTCCCATCCCATGATCCTGAGATCCCACCCTGGGATCCCCAAATCCTGGGATCCCACCATTCCCACCCTGTGATCCTGAGATCCCATCCTGGCATCCCAAAATCCTGGTGATCCCACCATTCCCATCCTGGGATCCCAAAATCCCCATCCTGCTGTTCCCACCATTCCCATTCCGTGATCCTGAGATCTCATCCTGGCACCCCCAAATCCCACCCTCTGACTCCAAAATCTCCATCCTGGGATCCCACCATTCCCATCCTGGGATCCCAAAATCCCACCCTGGGATCCCCAAATCCCAATCCTGGTGATCCTACCATTCCCAGCCTGGCATCCCAAAATCCCCACCCTGGGATCCCACCATTCCCATCCCATGATCCTGAGATCCCATCCTGGCATCCCCAAATCCTGGTGATCCTACCATTCCCATCCTGGCATCCCAAAATCCCACCCTGGGATCCCAAAATCCTCATCCTGGTGATCCTACCATTCCCATCCTTGCATCTCAAAATCCCCATCCTGCTGTTCCCACCATTCCCATTCCATGATCCTGAGATCCCATTCTGGGATCCCCAAATCCTGGTGATCCTACCATTCCCATCCTGGCATCCCAAAATCCCACCCTGGGATCCCAAAATCCTCATCCTGGTGATCCTACCATTCCCATCCTTGCATCTCAAAATCCCCATCCTGCTGTTCCCACCATTCCCATTCCATGATCCTGAGATCCCATTCTGGGATCCCCAAATCCTGGTGATCCTACCATTCCCATCCCGTGATCCTGAGATCTCATCCTGGGTTCCCAAAATCCTGGTGATCCTACCATTCCCATCCCGGCATCCCAAAATCCCACCCTCTGACACCAAAATCCCCATCCTGGGATCCCACCATTCCCTTTGTCCAAAGCACCAGCGGACAATCCCAGTGGGACAATCCCAGTGGGACAATTCCAACGGGAAAATCCCAAGGCGAAAATCCCAATGGGAAAATTCCAATAGGATGACCCCAATGGGACAATCCCAGTGGGACAATTCCAATGGGAAATTCCAGTGGACCAATCCCAATGGGACAATTCCAGAGGGACAATTCCAGTGGGACAATCCCAGTGGGACAATCCCAGTGGGACAATCCCAAGGGATAATTCCAGGGGGACAATTCCAGGGGGACAATTCCAATGGACCAATCCCAGTGGGAAAATCCAATGGGACAATCCCAGTGGGACAATCCCCAGGGATAATTCCAGGGGGACAATTCCAGGGGGACAATTCCAGGGGGACAATTCCAGGGGGACAATTCCAGGGGGACAATTCCAGGGGGACAATTCCAGGGGGACAATTCCAGGGGGACAATTCCAGGGGGACAATTCCAGGGGGACAATTCCAGGGGGACAATTCCAGGGGGACAATTCCAGGGGGACAATTCCAGGGGGACAATTCCAGGGGGACAATTCCAGGGGGACAATTCCAGGGGGACAATTCCAGGGGGACAATTCCAATGGACCAATCCCAGTGGGAAAATCCCAATGGGAAAATCCCAACGGGACAATCCCAGACGGACAATTCCAACGGGACAATCCCAGTGGGAAAATCCCGATGGGCCAATCCCAGCGGGACCCTTAGCCCAGCACAGGAGCACGGATGAGGATCCAGGAGAAATCCCAGCCCAAGGGAGAAATCTGGGATGGGAAATCCCCACGGGACGGACCCCCGGAGGTGCTCCCGCCACGGCCCAACCCCATTCCCAACTCCGGGAATTCCGGGCTGGCTCCTCACGCTGTCGAAGAAGGGCCGGATGCGGATGGCGATGTGGAGCAGCATGGATTGCACGTCCCGCTCTTCCAGGTGATCCAGGATTTTGGAGAGGCTGGACATGGCCTCCAGCGCCAGCAGATTGTTGGGATCGTCCTTGTCGTCCATGCCGTTGACCATGGAGGCCAGCAGCTGCGAGCCGTGCCTCCGGATCTGCCGGGAAAACCGGGAATGCAGCCAGGAAAAACGGGATACGGAGCCCCGGGAGGGAGCTGGGGGGGGGGGATTGTCCCGGAGAAAATTGGGATTGAGGGGATCCAGGGGGAGTTTGGGATCTGCTCCGTGGGAAAAAGGGATGGGGAAAGAGGGAACGGATTCAAGTTGGGATTTTTGGGAATATTCCCCTGGAATTTGGGGCAAACGGGGATTTGCTGGGTTCATGGTTGGGATTGGGAATGGGGGAATTCCCAGGAGCAGCTGAAGGAGCTGGGGGGGGGCTCATCCCGAAGAAAAGCGGGATTGAAGAGATCCAGGGGGATCCAGGGTGGGATCTGCTCCCAGGGGACAGGGACAGGACCCTGGGAACGGCCTCGGGTTGGGATTTCCGGGAATATTCCCCTGGAAAGGGCTAAAATTCCAGGATTTTGGGCCTCAGGAAGCTGGGCAGGGAGTGAGGCCGAGGATTCCCGGGAGAAGCTGGGAAAAGGGGCCGATCCCAGCTGGAATTCCTGCGGCTCTGGAAACCGGCTTTGGTTGAGGGATTTTTGGGAATATTCCCCCGGAATTTGGTGAAATTCTGGCATTTGGAGGCCTGGGAAGCTGGGCAGGGACTGAGGCCGAGGATTCCCGGGAGAAGCTGGGAAAAGGGGCCGATCCCAGCTGGAATTCCTGCGGCTCTGGAAACCTTTCCTGGGAATCCCTGGAAAACGGGGCTGGGGAAAGGCTCTGGCACTTCCCAGGATTCCCAAAAACGGCTCCAGAAAAATCAGGATTTTTAGGATTCGGAGTCTCCCGGTGCATCCCAATCCCTGGAGCTTCCTCACCGCCCCACCAAACCTCACCCCGATGCTCCGGAGGGAATTCCATCCCTGCGGAAGCGGGAATCCATTCCCCGTCTCCCTCCAAATCCCAAATCCCACCTTTTCCGGGGATCCCGAGGCCACGTTGCCGAGCCCCCGGAGCGCCAGGACGCGCACCAGGAGGCAGGAATCCTTCTCCAGAGCCGTCAGCGCGTCCAGGATGGGCTCCAGCAGCACCAGGTCGTTCACCACGTTGTGGTTGAGGAGCTGGAGAAGGGAAAAAAAACCTCGGGATGCACCGGGAAAAACCCCCCGGATCGATGAGGTGGAGATGGAATTCCCGGGAAGAGCGGCGGTTGGAGCTGCTCTGGGAAAATCCAGGGAGAACTCAGCCCACGGTGGGATTTGGGGGCCTAGAATGGTTTTGATGTGGGGTTGGGGAAATTTTGGGAATTTTTGGGAAAACTGGGATCTGGAGATCCAGTCTGGGACTGGAGATTCCGCGCATCCTGCGGAACTGCTGGAATTCTCTTCTCCTTCCCCTCAGCTCCGGCTGGAATTTGAAACACTCCAAGGTCCAGACATGATCCGGATTCTGGGATGGGCTACAGGAGCAGGTGGGAATGTGGGATGAATGGATCCATGGATGGATGGATGGATGGATGGATGGCTGATGGATGATGGATGGATCCATGGATGGTTGGATGGATGCATGGATGGATGGATGCATGGATCAACAGATCGGTGGATGGATGGAAGGATGGATGCATGGATGGATGGATGGATTGATGGGTGGATGGATGGATGATGGATGGATGGATCCATGGATGGATCCATGGATGGATGATGGATGATGGATGGATCCATGGATGGATGGATCCATGGATGCATGGATGGATCCATGGATGGATCCATGGATGGATGATGGATGATGGATGGATCCATGGATGGATGGATCCATGGATGCATGGATGGATCCATGGATGGATCCATGGATGGATGATGGATGATGGATGGATCCATGGATGGATGGATCCATGGATGCATGGATGGATCCATGGATGGATCCATGGATGGATGATGGATGATGGATGGATCCATGGATGGATGGATCCATGGATGCATGGATGGATCCATGGATGGATCCATGGATGGATGATGGATGATGGATGGATCCATGGATGGATGGATCCATGGATGCATGGATGGATCCATGGATGGATCCATGGATGGATGATGGATGATGGATGGATCCATGGATGGATGGATCCATGGATGCATGGATGGATCCATGGATGGATCCATGGATGGATGATGGATGATGGATGGATCCATGGATGGATGGATCCATGGATGCATGGATGGATCCATGGATGGATCCATGGATGGATGATGGATGATGGATGGATCCATGGATGGATGGATCCATGGATGCATGGATGGATCCATGGATGGATCCATGGATGGATGATGGATGATGGATGGATCCATGGATGGATGGATCCATGGATGCATGGATGGATCCATGGATGGATCCATGGATGGATGATGGATGATGGATGGATCCATGGATGGATGGATCCATGGATGCATGGATGGATCCATGGATGGATCCATGGATGGATGATGGATGATGGATGGATCCATGGATGGATGGATCCATGGATGCATGGATGGATCCATGGATGGATCCATGGATGGATGATGGATGATGGATGGATCCATGGATGGATGGATCCATGGATGCATGGATGGATCCATGGATGGATCCATGGATGGATGATGGATGATGGATGGATCCATGGATGGATGGATCCATGGATGCATGGATGGATCCATGGATGGATCCATGGATGGATGATGGATGATGGATGGATCCATGGATGGATGGATCCATGGATGCATGGATGGATCCATGGATGGATCCATGGATGGATGATGGATGATGGATGGATCCATGGATGGATGGATCCATGGATGCATGGATGGATCCATGGATGGATCCATGGATGGATGATGGATGATGGATGGATCCATGGATGGATGGATCCATGGATGCATGGATGGATCCATGGATGGATCCATGGATGGATGATGGATGATGGATGGATCCATGGATGGATGGATCCATGGATGCATGGATGGATCCATGGATGGATCCATGGATGGATGGATGGATGATGGATGAATGGATCCATGGATGGATGGAAGGACGGACCCATGGATCCATGGTGGACCAGCCCAGCCCGGCATTCCCGCGCTTCCCGCTCACCTCGGCCAGGAAGGCGCTGCTGGTCACCCTCTGGCATTCCAAGGCGCTTCCCAGCGCCGGGATGAGGCTCCGGACGATCGGCGGCAGCCGGGGCCCGCAGAGCCGCGCCATGGCCCTGCGTGGGAACAGCACTCGGAATCCCGGGAATGCCGGGAATGCCGGGAATCCCGGTCCCCGGGCAGGACAACACCCAGCACGGAAAACCGGGATCGACCCGCAGGGAAGGACCTGGAGAATCCCGGACACCCCAACCGGGATTTCTTTGGGATGAGTTCCTCAAAAGTTGGATATTCCCAATCCCATCCTGGGGGTTATTCCAGGATATTCCATGATGGGGTCCTGCCACGCCCCGGCAGCGGGAATTTCCCAGGAATGATGGGATGGGATGCACCAGGATACTCCAGGAATCCCAGGGATGCAGCGGGAAAAGTGACACTGGAATTCCACAGTGGGATTGGCAACACCAGGAATTCCACACCTGGACTGGAGACTCTGGGAATTCCAGAGTGGGACTGGGGACATTGGGAATTCCACTCTGGGAATTCCACAGTGGGATCAGTGACACTGGAATTCCACAGTGGGATTGGCAACACCAGGAATTCCACACCGGGACTGGAGCCTCTGGGAATTCCACAGTGGGACTGGAGACACTGGGAATTCTGTACTGGGAATTCCACAGTGGGATCAGCAACACCGGGAATTCTGCACTGGGATCACAGCACTGGAATTCCACAGTGGGATCAGTGGCACTGGAATTCCACAGCGGGACTGGAGACTCTGGGAATTCCAGACTGGGACTGGGGACATTGGGAATTCCACTCTGGGAATTCCACAGTGGGATCAGTGACACTGGAATTCCACAGGGAATTGGAGACACCAGGAATTCCAGAGTGGGATCAGTGACAGTAGGAATTTTAGGGTTGGATCATGACGTGGGATCCCAGCACCAAGAATTCCACAGTGGGACTGGAGGCACTGGGAATTCTGCACTGGAATTGGAAACTGGGAATTCCACGGTGGGATCAGCAACACCCGGAATTCTGCACTGGGATCACAGCACTGGAATTCCACAGTGGGATCAGTGACACTGGAATTCCACAGTGGGATTGGCAACACCAGGAATTCCACACCGGGACTGGAGACTCTGGGAATTCCAGACTGGGACTGGGGACATTGGGAATTCCACAGTGGAATCAGAGACTCTGGGAATTCCACAGTGGGATTGAGGATATCGGGAATTCCACACTGGGATCCGAGACTCTGGGAATTCCACAGTGGGATCAGTGACACTGGAATTCCACAGTGGGATTGGCAACACCAGGAATTCCACACTGGGACTGGAGACTCTGGGAATTCCACAGTGGGACTGGGGACATTGGGAATTCCACTCTGGGAATTCCACAGTGGGATCAGTGACACTGGAATTCCACAGTGGGATTGGCAACACCAGGAATTCCACACCGGGACTGGAGACTCTGGGAATTCCAGAGTGGGACTGGAGACACTGGGAATTCTGTACTGGGAATTCCACAGTGGGATCAGCAACACTGGGAATTCTGCACTGGGATCACAGCACTGGAATTCCACAGTGGGACTGGAGACACTGGGAATTCCACAGTGGGATCAGTGACAGGGGGATCCCACAGTGGGATGGATAAAACCAGGAATTCCATCTTGGGATTGATGGCACTGGGAATTCCAGAGTTGGATTGATGGCACTGGGAATTCCAGAGTTGGATTGATGGCACTGGGAATTCCAGAGTTGGATTGATGGCACTGGGAATTCCAGAGTTGGATTGATGGCACTGGGAATTCCAGAGTGGGATTGATGGCACTGGGAATTCCAGAGTGGGATTGATGGCACTGGGAATTCCAGAGTTGGATTGATGGCACTGGGAATTCCAGAGTTGGATTGATGGCACTGGGAATTCCAGAGTTGGATTGATGGCACTGGGAATTCCAGGAATCAGAGACTCTGGGAATTCCAGAGTGGGACTGGAGACACTGGGAATTCTGTACTGGGAATTCCACAGTTGGATCAGTAACACCGGGAATTCCGCACTGGGATCACAGCACTGGAATTCCACTGTGGGACTGGAGAACTGGGAATTCTGTACTGGGAATTCCACGGTGGGATCAGCAGCACCGGGTATTCTGCTCTGGGATCACAGCACTGGAATTCCACAGTGGGACTGGAGACACTGGGAATTCCACAGTGGGATCAGTGACAGGGGGATCCCACAGTGGGATGGATAAAACCAGGAATTCCATCTTGGGATTGATGGCACTGGGAATTCCAGAGTGGGATTGATGCTGCTGGGAATCCCACAGGGGATTGGAGACAGCGGGAATTCCACAGTGGGATCAATGGCACTGGAATTCCACAGCGGGATCAATGAGACCTGGAATTCTGCAGTGGGATGGGTGACACTGGGAATTCCATACTGGGATCAGTGACACTGGAATTTCACAGTGGGATTGGCAACACCAGGAATTCCATCTTGGGATTGATGACTCTGGGAATTCCAGAGTGGGACTGGGGACATTGGGAATTCCACTCTGGGAATTCCACAGTGGGATCAGTGACACTGGAATTCCACAGGGAATTGGAGACACCAGGAATTCCAGAGTGGGATCAGTGACAGTAGGAATTCCACAGTGGGATCAGAGACTCTGGGAATTCTGCACTGGGATCACAGCACTGGAATTCCACAGTGGGATTGGAAACACCGGGAATTCTGCACTGGGATCGGTGACACCGGGAATTTCACAGTGGGATTGAGGAATTCCACACTGGGATCCAAGACTCTGGGAATTCCACAGTGGGATCGGTGACACAGGAATTTTGCAGTGGGATTGAGGATATCGGGAATTCCACAGTGGGATCAGAGACTCCGGGAATTCTGCACCGGGATCACAGCACTGGAATTCCACAGTGGGATCGGAGACATCGGGAATTCTGTAGTGGGATTGGTGACACCAGGAATTCCAAAGTGGGATCAGAGACTCTGGGAATTCTGCTCTGGGATCGGTGACACCAGGAATTCCACAGTGGGATCGGAGATACCGGGAATTCTGCAGTGGGATCGGTGACATCGGGAATTCTGCAGTGGAATCAGAGACTCTGGGAATTCTGCAGTGGGATCAGAGACTCCAGGAATTCTGCTCTGGGATCACAGCACTGGAATTCCACAGTGGGATCAGTGACACTGGAATTCCACAGTGGGATCAATGAGACCTGGAATTCTGCAGTGGGATGGGTGACACTGGGAATTCCATACTGGGATCAGAGATATTGGGAATTCCATTTTGGGATCAGAGACATTGGGAATTCCATTTTGGGATCAGAGATATTGGGAATTCCATTTTGGGATCAGAGACACTCGGACTGGGTTTGAGATTGGATTCAGGACTGGGTTTGGGATTGCATTTGGGATTGGGTTTGGGATGGGATCTGGGCTTGTCTTTGGGATTGGGTTCAATATTGAGTCTGGAATTGGATCTGGGGTTGGATTCAGACTCAGTTTGGGATTGGATTCGGGATTGGATTCAGGATTGGATTCGGGATTGGATTCAGGATGGGATTTGGGATTGGATTTGGGATTGCAATTGGGTTTGGGTTTGCGACTGGGTTTGGGATTGCATTTGGGATTGGGTTTGGGATTGGATTCAGGATGGCATTTGGGACTAGATTCAGGACTGGATTTGGGATTGGATTTAGGATTGGATTTGGGATTGGGTTTGGGATTGGATTTGGGATTGGGTTTGGGATTGGATTTGGCATGGGATCTGGGGTTGCACTTGGGATCGGATTCAGGACGGGGTCTGGAACTGGATCTGGGATTGGATTCAGATTCAGTTAGGGATTGGATTTGGGGTTGGATTTGGGATTGGGATTGGATTTGGGTTTGCGATTGGATCTGGGACTGGATTTGGGATTTGGATTGGATTCAGGACTGGATTTGGGATTGGATCTGGAATTGGATTCTGACTGAGTTTAAGATTGGATCTGGGATTGGGTTTCGGATTGGATTCGGGATTGGATCTGGAATTGAATTCTGATTGAGTTTAGGACTGGATTCAGAATTTGATTTGGGATTGGATTCAGGACTGGATTTGGGATTGGATGCAGGACTGGGTTTGGGGCTGGATTCAGAACTGGATTTGGGATTGGATTCCGGACTAGGTTTGGGACTGGATTCAGAATTGGAT
>NW_024503737.1:0-501 GCF_017590055.1 Onychostruthus taczanowskii
ATGAAAAATCTGCGAGGCTTTCCCTGTAATTTTCTTAAAAGAGTATTTCACATGACCATTCAGCCCCTCGTCAGCGTCCGTAGCCGTGACGGTGACGAGGACAGAGCCCACGGGCACGTCCTCGGGCACACGCACCGTGTACTCCGCCTGGCTGAACACGGGCGCGTTGTCGTTCGCGTCCAGCACCGTCACGCGGATCCGAGCCGTGCCCGTCCGTGCCGGATCGCCGCCGTCGCTCGCCCTCAGCACCAGCTCGTGAAACGCCGCCTCCTCCCGGTCCAGCGCCTTGGCCAGCACCAGCTCGGGACGCTGATCGCCGCCGGGGCCCGCCTGCACGGCCAGCGAGAAGTGCTCGTCGCCGCTCAGCTCGTAGCTCTGCAGGGAATTCCGGCCCGAGTCAGGATCATGAGCGTCTGGCAGGGGAAACCGTGACCCCAGGGCTGTCGTTTCGATCATTTTCAGCTCTGCCTCAGGCTCTCGAAAGCTCGGAGCGTTGTCATT
>NW_024503738.1:0-501 GCF_017590055.1 Onychostruthus taczanowskii
TCCCCCACTTTTCCCCCATTTTCCCCCAAATTTTATCCAAATTTTCCCTAATTTTCCTCCAATTATTCCACACTTTTTCCCAACTTTTTTCCCCAATCTTCCTCCAAATTTTTCCCAACTTTTCCCTTTTTCCCCCCAATTTTCCTCCAATTTTCCCCCAAAATTTTCCCACTTTTCCCGCAATTTTTCTCCAAATTTCCCCTAATTTTCTTCCAAATATTTCCCAATTTTTCCCCAATTTCCCTCCAAATTTTCCCCCAATTTTCCCAAATTTTCCTTCAATTTTGCTCCAAATTTTTCCCACTTTTTTCCCCAATTTCCCCATTTTTCCCACTTTTTTTCCCAATTTCCCCCCACTTTTCCCAAGATTTCCTCCAAATTTTTCCCAATTTCCCCCCAATTTTTTCCCACTTTCTTCCTATTTTCCCCCAACTTTTCCTCCCTTTCTCCCCACTTTTTTTCCTAATTTTTCCTCAATTTCCCCCAATTTTTTCCTGATTT
>NW_024503739.1:0-501 GCF_017590055.1 Onychostruthus taczanowskii
TCAGGAATGGTGGGAAAACAACGGGAATAAAACAGGAAAACAATGGGAAAATGGAGCAGGAATGGTGGGAAAGCCAAAAACGGGGGATCCACAGAGGAAAAAAGTGGGAGAGAGTGGGAAAAAAAACAGGGGAAAAGTTGGGAAGACAAGGAGAAAAAGTGGGGGTAAAATGTAGGGAAAAAGGAGGAGAAAAAAGTGGGAAAAATTGGGAAAGAGTGGGAAAGAAGGGGGAAAAAGAGGGAAAGAGTGGGGGAAAAAATGGGGGAAAAGGAGGGGAAAATTTAGGGAAAAACCGAGAAAAAAGTGGGAAAAAGTAGAGAAATGGGGGAAAGAGTGGGAAAAATGTGGGAAAAGGTGGGAAAAACATGGGGAAAAATAGGGAAAAAATGGGGAAAAAGGAGGGGAAAATTGGGGAAAGAGTGGGAAAAGAGTGGGGAAAATTGGGGAAGAAATGGGGAAAAGAGTGAGAAAAGAGTGGGAAAAATTGGGGGAAAATGGGAA
>NW_024503740.1:0-501 GCF_017590055.1 Onychostruthus taczanowskii
TACAAATATCTGTTCTAACAAGTGTACAAATCAAAAAGATAAAAAGAATAAAGTAAAAAATTACGTTTAAAATACTTAAGATTGCATAGTGTCCAAAAGACAGTCCATACACTAAGGTACTTACAATTTAAGTAGGGAATAGAAACGGCGTGACATCCTCTTCTGATTTTGCTAACAAAAATCAAACAGCAAATGTAAATGGAACTTGGACTTCAGTAGGTCAATGAGAGTTTGCCATTGATTTCAGTGGAGTCAGGATTCTGCCCCAAATTATTTTTTCATGAATGCAAAAGAAAATTTTAGCAGAAAATACAGTTGAAGTTTACCAAACATCAAGCTGGTGTCTTATCAGCGCAAGTTCTTCATTCAGTTTTAGGCAGATTTTGCTGATTATAAGACAATCTAAAGAAATCAGCTCCTTCTGTATTTTTCCAACTCCAAATGTATAATTGTGAAATTCACAAATAATGAACAATCACAAAAGAATTCACAAATAATGAA
>NW_024503741.1:0-501 GCF_017590055.1 Onychostruthus taczanowskii
CAGGATCGGTTTTTGGGGTCCCAGGGTGGGGTCCCGGGGGTCTCAGGCCAGTTTTTGGGGTCTCAGGGTCACTCTGGGGATCTCAGGGTCAGTTTTTGGGGGTCCCAGGGTCAGGTTTTGGGGTCCCAGGGTCAGGTTTTGGGGTCTCTGGGTCAGTTTTCAGGGTCCCAGGGTCAGTTTTCGGGGTCCCAGGGTCAGTTTTCGGGGTCCCAGGGTTGGTTTTTGGGGTCCCAGGGTCAGTTTTCGGGGTCCCAGGGTCAGTTTTTGGGGGTCTCAGGGTCAGTTTTTGGGGTGTCAGGATCGGTTTTTGGGGTCCCAGGGTCGGTTTTTGGGGTCCCAGGGGTGTCAGGATCGGTTTTTGGGGGCCCAGGGTCGGTTTTTGGGGTCCCAGGGTCAGTTTTTGGGGTCCCAGCGTCGGTTTTTGGGGTCCCAGGGTCAGGTTTTGGGGGTCTCAGGGTCAGTGTTGTGTCACTCTGGGGGTTTCAGGGTCAGTTTTTGGGG
>NW_024503742.1:0-501 GCF_017590055.1 Onychostruthus taczanowskii
AAAAAAAAACCCCAGGAGCTCCATGGGCATCTGGGACAGCGAGCTGGGGGAGTCCCCCAAAATCTGGGACCCCAAAAACCCCTAGGATCACCCCAAAAAAACTCCTGGGATCACCCCAAAAAACCACCGGGATCACCCCAAAAACCCCACTCTGGGTTCTGCTGGAGAGCTCCATGGGCATCCGGGACAGTGAGCTGGGGGAGCCCCCCAAAACCCCGGGAACCCCAAAATCTGGGACCCCAAAATCACCCCTGGGGTCACCCCAAAAATCCCCCGGGATTATCCCAAAAAACCCCCTGGGATCACCCCAAAAACCCCCTGGGATCACCCCAAAAAAAACCCCAGGAGCTCCATGGGGATCCGGGACAGCGAGCTGGGTGAGCCCCCCAAAACCTGGGACCCCAAAATCCTGGGGAACCCCAAAAACCCCCTGGGGTCACCCCAAAAAAACCCCTGGGATCACCCCGAAAACCCCCTGGGATTACACCAAAAAACTCCTGG
>NW_024503743.1:0-500 GCF_017590055.1 Onychostruthus taczanowskii
TGCATGGAAAGCTTTGTGCATTTTGTACCTAGAAATCCATCATGTGGGCCCTTCCTACCCGTGCCTTACTAGAGAGCCCAGCTGGGCCACCCTCACCTGGGACAGGGACAGCAGCAAGGACCGAGCTGACGTGTCTGGGCCCTGCTGCTGCCCACGTTCCTTGGATACAACTTTGTCACTCCCTCTGGCAGCTGACTCAAGAAGTCTGACTTCCAAAGAAGTGTCTCACCCTTCTCCATTTCATTTCTGCTTGGTTTCTGTCCATGTCTGCTCTATGCAGGCCTGCTGCAGCCAGGGCTGTGCTGATGGCCACCAGAAACACCAAAATCCTCCAAACCACCAGGCTCTGCAAAGCCCTGCTGGCCTCTAGCACCCTGCAGACCTGCAGTGCCAGTCATGTCCAAGAGGATACGTTTTCCTTACCCACATCTGCCAGGAACCATTTCACAGACTTCTCTGAAGTAAAAATAAACCTGGTGGATTAGGCAGGCCTGGACACA
>NW_024503744.1:0-500 GCF_017590055.1 Onychostruthus taczanowskii
CAGTGCTCCCAGTGCTCCCAGTTTCCCTGACGGCGCAGTTACGGGTACCGGGGCCGTGACTCTCGCTCCAACCTGCACGTGCTGGGCTCGGGGGAGCTCGTTTACTTCATCGCCTGCGTGGTGGTGCTGCTGCAGCTGCCGGCGCGGCGCCAGCGCCACTACCTGCGCCACAGCGAC
The DNA here is from genome assembly GCF_017590055.1 of Onychostruthus taczanowskii. NCBI lineage: Eukaryota > Metazoa > Chordata > Aves > Passeriformes > Passeridae > Onychostruthus > Onychostruthus taczanowskii. The sequence goes on from NW_024503744.1 coordinate 178, forward strand.
TGCGTCACGAGGTGAGGGACCCAAAAACATCCTAAATAACCCCAAAACATCCTAAATCCCCCAAAACACCCCAAAAAACCCCGTTAGAAACAGCCCTGTCCAGCCCTGCACAGCCCCTGTACCCCCCCCGTACTGCCCTGTGCCCAGCGCCCCTGCCTGCGCCACAGCGACTGCGTCAGGTGGTGAGGGACCCAAAAATAACCCTAAATAACCCCAAAACATCCTAAATCCCCCAAAACACCCCAAAAAACCCCGTTAGAAACAGCCCTGTACAGCCCTGCACAGCCCCTGTACACCCCCCGTACTGCCCTGTGCCCAGCGCC
>NW_024503745.1:0-500 GCF_017590055.1 Onychostruthus taczanowskii
CATATACATATATGTTTCCCATATCACCTTTCCCCTTTGTTTCTGGGGGAGGGGGAATGATGAGGCAAATTGTCCTGTTCTTCTCAGTCTGAGTGGCTCAGGTAGGTCTTAAAATTAATAAAATCATTAACTGTGCTGTGTCACGTTGCTGCCCTCAGCTCTGCAGCTGAGCCTGCCTGACCCTCCTTAGGGACAGGTGAAATCAGGTGAATTCAGATAAGTGATGTGGCTTAAACACGGTGAGAGATCTGCCTAGAAAAATGGGGGAAATCCCTGAATTCCACAAATTAGCTGGTGTTGTGCTCCGAGCACCTGTGTCCTGCAAGGAGATCTGGATCAGGGATTGTGCTGCTGAGCCACCAGAAACCTTAAATTATTGCATGGCTCTGATTCATGGAGGCAGATCCAGCATGTGTGAGGTGGGAGGGTGAGATATTGCCTGGATTTCAGGTCAGCCTTCCCACACTCCTTAAAGGTTGGACTTGATGGTCTCAGAGGTC
>NW_024503746.1:0-500 GCF_017590055.1 Onychostruthus taczanowskii
AGGACCCCCCCAGGACCCCCCAAGCCCACCCTGGCCAGCAGCAGATCCCCGATGTCCCCGATGATAAAGCCGCTCTCCTCCCGCCGCCTCCTGAGGCTCTCCAGGAACGCGGCTGTGACAGGACAAAGAAGGGTGAAAAAAAACAAACCCCAAAAACCCCCAAAAACCCCCCAAAAACCCCCGCGGAGACCCCCGGGCGGGCTCACCGTGCACCTCCACCAGGTCCTCGAGGCTGGGGAAGATGTTGGAGAGCTCGTGCTCGTCGAAGAACGCCTCGCGCAGCATGGGCTGGTAGAAGAGCTCCAGCAGCACGCGCAGCATGCGCACGTGGGCGTGCTCCGTCAGGAACAGCTCTGCCAAATGGGGCTGGGGTCTCTGGGGGGTCCCTAAGGGGGTCTGGCAGGGTCTCAGGGGGGTCAGTGCAGCTCCAGCAGCACGCGCAGCATGCGCACGTGGGCGTGCTCCGTCAGGAACAGCTCTGCCAAATGGGGCTGGGGTCT
>NW_024503747.1:0-12247 GCF_017590055.1 Onychostruthus taczanowskii
TCCAGTTTTTTTTTTAATCCCTTTTTTTTCCAGGTTTTCCCAGATTTTTATCCTTTTTTTCCCATGTTTTTCCATGTTTTTTATCCCCTTTTTCATATTTTTTATCTCTTTTTTTCCCAGTTTTTTTAATCCCTTTTTTCCAGCTTTTTCCAGGTTTTTTATCCATTTTTTCCCAGCTTTTTCCAGTTTCTTTTTTATCCCTTTTTTTCCAAGTTTTTCCAGGTTTTTATCCCTTTTTTTTCCAGGTTTTTCCAGGTTTTTTATCACTTTTTTCCAGATTTTTCTCCATTTTTTTCCAGCTTTTTCCAGCTTTTTCCAGCTTTTTCCAGCTTTTTCCAGCTTTTTCCAGCTTTTTCCAGCTTTTTCCAGCTTTTTCCAGCTTTTTCCAGCTTTTTCTCCCTTTTTTCCAGGTTTTTTATCCCTTTTTTCCAACTTTTTCCAGTTTTTTTTCAATCCCTTTTTTTCCAGGTTTTTCTCCCTTTTTTTTCCAGGTTTTTCCAGATTTTTTATCCTTTTTTTCCCATGTTTTTTATCCCTTTTTTCCCATGTTTTTTATCCCCTTTTCCCATGTTTTTCCAGCTTTTTTATCCCTTTTTTCCCAGTTTTTTTTTTATACCTTTTTTCCAGGTTTTTCCAGGTTTTTTATCACTTTTTTCCAGATTTTTTTCCATTTTTTTCCAGCTTTTTCCAGCTTTTTCTCCCTTTTTTCCAGGTTTTTTTATCCCTTTTTTCCAACTTTTTCCAGTTTTTTTTCAATCCCTTTTTTTCCAGGTTTTTCTCCCTTTTTTTTCCAGGTTTTTCCAGATTTTTTATCCTTTTTTTCCCATGTTTTTCCATGTTTTTTATCCCCTTTTTCATATTTTTTATCTCTTTTTTTCCCAGTTTTTTTAATCCCTTTTTTCCAGCTTTTTCCAGGTTTTTTATCCATTTTTCCCAGCTTTTTCCAGTTTCTTTTTTATCCCTTTTTTTCCAAGTTTTTCCAGGTTTTTATCCCTTTTTTTTCCAGGTTTTTCCAGGTTTTTTATCACTTTTTTCCAGATTTTTCTCCATTTTTTTCCAGCTTTTTCCAGCTTTTTCTCCCTTTTTTCCAGGTTTTTTTATCCCTTTTTTCCAACTTTTTCCAGTTTTTTTTAATCCTTTTTTTCCCAGGTTTTTTCCCAGGTTTTTCCAGATTTTTATCCTTTTTTTCCCATGTTTTTCCATGTTTTTTATCCCCTTTTTCATGTTTTTTATCCCTTTTTTTCCATGTTTTTTATCCCGTTTTTCCAGGTTTTTCCAGGTTTTTCTCCCTTTTTTTCCCAGGTTTTTCCAGATTTTTATCCTTTTTTTCCCATGTTTTTCAATGTTTTTTATCCCTTTTTTCATGTTTTTTATCCCTTTTTTTCCATGTTTTTTATCCCGTTTTTCCCAGGTTTTTCCAGGTTTTTATCCCTTTTTTTCCCCAGCTTTTTCCAGGTTTTTTTATCCCTTTTTTCCATGTTTTTCCAGCTTTTTTATCCATTTTTTCCATGTTTTTCCAGCTTTTTTATCCATTTTTCCATGTTTTTTATCCCTTTTTTCCCAGTTTTTTCCAGGATTTTTTTATCCTTTTCCAGCTTTTTTACAGCTGAGAATTCCTCGGGAATTTTTCAGGAGTTCCTTGGGAATTTCTTGGGAATTTCTCATGATTTTGGGGAATTTCTTGGGAATTCCTTGGGAATACCTCAGGAATTTCTTGAGATTTTCCTCAGGAATTTTTGGGAATTTTTCTGGAATTTCTCAGGAATTTCCCAGGAATTTCTTGGGATTTTCTCAGGAGCTCCTTGGAAATTTCTTGGGAATTTCTCAGGAATTTCCTTGGATTTCCTCAGGAATTTTTGGGAATTTCTCTGGGTTTTCTCGGGAATTTTGGAAGAATTTCTCAAGAATTCCTCAGGAATTTCTTGGGAATTTCCCAGGAATTTTCCAGGAGTCCCTCAGGAATTTTTGGGAATTTCTTGTGATTCTTCTCAGGAATTCCTCAGGAATTTTCTCAGGAATTTCCCAGGAATTCCAGGGCCCTTTCCCATTTTTTTTCCCAGGATTTTCCAGGCTTTTCCCCTCCTCATTCCTGTATTTTTCCAGGGGAAAAGCTGGATTCCTGCTCAGGAGTTCCTGGGATTTTCCCAGGGATTTTCCCAGGGATTTTTCCCAGATTTTCCCAGGGGATTTCCCAGGGATTTTCCGAGGGATTTTTCCCAGGATTTTCCCAGGGATTTTCCCAGGAATTTCCCGGGAACTTTTCCTGGATTTTCACAGGGATTTCCCCAGGATTTTTCCCAGGGATTTGCCGGGATTTTTTCCGGATTTTCCCAGATTTTCCCATGTTTTCCCAGGGGAGAAGCTGCATTACCACTCAGAACTTCCTGGGGATTTTCCTGGGATTTTCCCAGGGATTTCCTGGGATTTTTCCCAAGGATTTTCCCAGGGATTTCCCCAGGATTTTTCCCAGGGATTTCCCAGGATTTTTCCCGGATTTTCCCCATATTTTCCCATGTTTTCCCAGGGGAGAAGCTGCATTACCACTCAGGACTTCCTGGGGATTTTCCCAGGGATTTTCCCAGGAATTTCCGGGATTTTCCCGGGATTTTCCCAGGGATTTCCCCAGGATTTTCCCCAGGATTTTTCCCGGATTTCCCCGTATGTTCCCATTTTTTCCCAGGGGAGAAGCTGGATTACCACTCAGAACTTCCTGGGGATTTTCCCAGGGAATTTCCCAGGATTTTTCCCGGGATTTTTCCCGGATTTCTCCAGGATTTTCCCGTGTTTTTCCAGGGGAAAAGCTGGATTCCCACTCAGAACTTCCTGGGGATTTTCCCAGGGATTTCCCCAGGGATTTTTCCCAGATTTTCCCAGGGGATTTCCCAGGGATTTCCCAGGGATTTCCCAGGATTTTTCCCGGGATTTTCCCAGGGATTTTCCCAGGGAATTTCCCAGGGATTTTTCCCAGGGATTTTTCCCGGGATTTTCCCAGGGATTTCTCCGGGATTTTTCCTGGATTTTCCCAGGATTTTCCCATTTTTTTTCCAGGGGAGAAGCTGGATTATTGCTCAGAACTTCCTGGGGATTTTCCCAGGGATTTCTCCGGGATTTTTCCTGGATTTTCCCAGGATTTTCCCATTTTTTTTCCAGGGGAGAAGCTGGATTATTGCTCAGAACTTCTTCCCAGGGATTTTCCCAGGAATTTTCGGGATTTTTCCCGGGATTTTCCCCAGCATTTTTCCCGGGATTTTCCCAGGGATTTCCCCAGGATTTTCCCCAGGATTTTTCCCAGATTTTTCCCATGATTTTCCCATTTTTCCCAGGGGAGAAGCTGGATTACCGCGCCTGCGAGGCCATGGAGGAGATCTTCAAGCGGCTCCAGTTCAAGCTGCTCGACCTGGAGCAGACCAGCCTGGACGAGGACGTGAGTCTCACCCCGGGAATTCCAGGAATTTTGGGGAATTTTTGGGAATTTTTCGCCATTTTTCGCCTTTTTTTGGGGATTTTCAGGAGTTCCGGCTCAGCCCCATCCCAGATTTTTGATTTTTTGGGGATTTTTCTGCTTTTCGTTTCTTCTCTTTTCGTTTGGTCGCTCCCTGAAAAGTTTGGGATGCTCCAGGTTTTTCCAGGATTTTTTTGGGATTTTTCCAGGATTTTTGGGGATTTTTCCAGGATTTTTTTGGGGATTTTTCCAGGGTTTTTTGGGGATTTTTCCGGGATTTTTTGGGGATTTTTCTGGGATTTTTTTGGGATTTTTCCACGATTTTCCCAGGGTTTTTCTGGAGTTTTGCCAGGATTTTTCTGGATTTATTTCCAGGGTTTTTCCAGGTTTTTTTCCCAGGTTTTTTCCAGGATTTTCCTGGGATTTTTCTAGGATTTTTCCAGGGATTTTCCAGGATTTTTCTGTGATTTTTTCTGGGATTTCCCTTAGATTTCCCCATGATTTTCCTGAAATTTCCCTGGGATTTTCCTGTGATTTTTGCAGGATTTTTCTGCTTTTCTTTTCTTCACTTTTCGTTTGGTCGCTCCCTGAAAAGTTTGGGGTGCTCCAGGTTTTTCCAGGATTTTTTTGGGATTTTTCCAGGATTTTTTGGGATTTCTCCAGGATTTTTGGGGATTTTTCCAGGATTTTTGGGGATTTTTCCAGGATTTTTTGGGGATTTTTCCAGGATTTTTTGGGGATTTTTCCAGGGTTTTTCTGGAGTTTTGCCCGGATTTTTCTGGGTTTATTTCCAGGGTTTTTCCAGGTTTTTTTTCCAGGTTTTTTCCAGGATTTTCCTGGGGTTTTTCTAGTTTTTTTCCAGGGATTTTCCAGGATTTTTCTGTGATGATTTTTTCTGGGATTTCCCTCAGATTTCCCCATGATTTTCCTGAAATTTCCCTGGGATTTTCCTGTGATTTTTGCAGGGTTTTTCCAAGGTTTTTCTGGGATTTTTTCCTGGGATTTTTCCAGGTTTTTTCAAGGATTTTTTGGGGAGTTTTCTGGGTTTTTTTCCAGAGTTTTTCTGCGCTTTTTCCCCAGAGTTTTCCCAGGATTTTTCTGGGATTATTCAATGATTTTCCCTGAATTTTCCTGGAATTTTTCTGTGATTTTTCTGGGGTTTTTCCATGGTTTTTTGAAGGGTTTTTCTGGGGTTTTTCCATGATTTTCCCAGGATTTTCCTTTTGTATTTTTTATTTCTGGAGTTATTCTGGGGTATTTTTGGGGATTTTCCCTTGATTTTCCCAGGATTTTCCCAGGATTTTTCAGTGATTTCCCCATGATTTCCCTGTGATTTCCCCAGAATTTTCCCATGATTTTCCCTGGATTTCCCCATGATTTTTCCGTGATTTCCGTGCGATTTTCCCATGATTTTCCCCATAATTTTCCCATGATTTCCCCATGATTTTCCTGTGATTTTCCCATGAATTCCCTGTGATTTTCCTGTGACTTTTCCATGGTTTCCCCATGATTTTCCTGTGATTTTTCGCATAATTTCCCCGTAATTTTCCTGTGCTTTTTCCCATGATTTCCCCATGATTTTCCTGTGATTTTTCGCATAATTTCCCCGTAATTTTCCTGTGCTTTTTCCCATGATTTCCCCATGATTTTCTTGTGATTTTTTTTCCCATGATTTTCCCATGACTTTCCCATTATTTTCCCACAATTTCCCCATTATTCTCCTGTGATTTTTCCCACAATTTCCCCATTATTTTCCTATGACTTTTCCCATTAATTCCCCATGATTCTCCTGTGATTTTTCCCACGATTTCCCCATTATTTTCCTATGATTTTTCCCATGATTTTCCTGTGATTTTTCCCATGATTTCCCCATGATTTTCCCCATAATTTTCCCATGATTTCCCCATATTTTCCTATGATTTTCCTGTGATTTTTCCATGAATTCCCTGTGATTTTCTGTGACTTTTCCCCACGATTTCCCCATGATTTTCCTGTGATTTTTTCCCATGAATTCCCCATTATTTTCCTATGACTTTTCCCATTAATTCCCCATGATTCTCCTGTGATTTTTCCCACGATTTCCCCATTATTTTCCTATGATTTTTCCCATGATTTTCCTGTGATTTTTCCCATGATTTCCCCATGATTTTCCCCATAATTTTCCCATGATTTCCCCATGATTTTCCGGAATTCCAAGGAATTCCTGGCATTCCCGAGGGGTTCCGTGGCCTGGGAGGGGCAGGGACCCAGTGAGGAAGGGCAGAATTCCCAAAATTCCCGGAATTTTTGGAATTTCTGGCATTCCCAAGGGATGTCAATTTTCCATCCCGATTTTTTTTTTTTCCCCTGTGGTTAAAACCGGGACGAGGAGCTGGAAAATTCCTCATTCCCAAGGAAAAAAAAACCTTGGGAATGGGCCGGGTGTTGGTGGTAATTAGGGGTTAATTAAAGGGTTAATTAGGGGTTAATTAGGGCCCCGCCCCCCTCCAGCGTTGGGAATAATTATCCCAAAAAAAAAGGTGGAATATCCAAAAAAAAAGGATGAATTATCCCAAAATAATAATTATTATTTTTATTATCCCCCTGATTATCCCAAAAAAAGGTGGAAAATCCCAAAAAAACCTTGGTTATCCCCAAAAAAAAGGAGGAATATCTCCAAAAAATGATTAATTATCCCAAAATAATAATTATTATTTTTATTATCCCCCTGATTATCCCAAAAAAAGGTGGAAAATCCCAAAAAAACCTTGGTTATCCCCAAAAAAAAGGAGGAATATCTCCAAAAAATGATTAATTATCCCAAAATAATAATTATTGTTTTTATTATTTCCTTGATTATCCCAAAAAAAGGAGGAATATGCCAAAAATCGAGTTAATTATCCCAAAATACTAATTATTATTTTTATTATTTCCCTCATTATCCCAAAAAAAAGGAGGAATATCCCCAAAAATCGAGTTAATTATCCCAAAATACTAATTATTATTTTTATTATTTCCCTCATTATCCCAAAATAAGGTGGAATATCCCCAAAAAAAACTTGATTATCCCCAAAAAAAGGAGGAATATCCCAAAAATTAGAATTAATTATCCCAAAATACTAATTATTGTTTTCATTATTTCTCTGATTATCCCAAAAAAGGAGGAATATCCCAAAAATCGAGTTAATTATCCCAAAATACTAATTATTATTTTTATTATTTCCCTCATTATCCCAAATTAAGGTGGAATATCCCCAAAAAAATTGGTTATCCCCCAAAAAAAGGAGGAATATCCCCAAAAATCGAGTTAATTATCCCAAAATAATAATTATTGTTTTTATTATTTCCCTGATTATCCCAAAAAAAGGAGGAATATCCCAAAAATCGAGTTAATTATCCCAAAATACTAATTATTATTGTTATTATTTCCCTCATTATCCCAAAATTAGGATGAATATCCCCAAAAATCGAGTTAATTATCCCAAAATACTAATTATTATTGTTATTATTTCCCTCATTATCCCAAAAATAAGGATGAATATCCCCAAATTAGAGTTAATTATCCCCAAATACTAATTACTGTTTTCATTATCCCAAAAAAGGCGAGGCCCTTCCCGGGATAATTCCTGGCAGCAAAGGGTTAATTAGCCCAGCAAAGGGAGGCTTGTTCTCCTCCTTATGCTAATGAGCCCACTAATGAGCCCGGTAATTAGGCCGGTAATTAGCCCAATTGTGGCCGGGCAGGTTCTGTCCCAACCCCCTCGTTTCCGGGAATTCCGGAGGGGTTGGGAATTCTTTGGGAATTGCTTGGGAATTGTCAGGGATTGTTTGGGAATTTTTTTGGGAATTGTTTGGGAATTTTTTTGAAATTTTTGGGGAATTTTTGGGGAATTTTTGGGGAATTCTTTGGGAATTGTCAGGGATTGTTTGGGAATTGTTTAGGAATTTTTTGGAAATTTTTTGGGAATTTTTGGGGAATTGTTTGGGAATTTTGGGGGAATTTTTTGGGAATTCTTTGGGAATTGCTTGAGAATTTTCGGGAATTTTTTGGGAATTTTTTGGGAATTCTTTGGGAATTGTCAGGAATTTTTTGGAAATTCTTTAGGAATCATCTGGGAATGGTTGGGAATTTTTGGGGAATTTTTTGGGAATTCCTTGGGAATTGTTGGGAATTTTTGGGGAATTTTTTGGGAATTCTTTGGGAATTGTTTAGGTATGGTCTGGGAATTGTCAGGGAATGTTTGGGAATTCTTTGGGAATTGTCAGGGATTGTTTGGGAATTGTTTGAGAATTGTCAGGAATTTTTTGGAAATTCTTTAGGAATCATCTGGGAATGGTTGGGAATTTTTGGGGAATTTTTTGGGAATTCCTTGGGAATTGTTGGGAATTTTTGGGGAATTTTTCGGGAATTGTTTGGGAATTGTCAGGAATTTTTTGGGAATTCTTTGGGAATTGTCAGGGATTGTTTGGGAATTTTTTTGGGAATTGTTTAGGAATTCTTTGGGAATTGTTTGGGAATTGTCGGGAGTTTTTTGGGAATTTTTTGGGAATTCTTTGGGAATTGTTTAGGAATTGTCAGGGATTGTTTGGGAATTCTTTGGGAATTTTTTGGGAATTGTCAGGGAATTCTTTGGAATTCCTTGGGAATTGTTTGGGAATTGTCTGGGATTGTTTGGGAATTGTTTAGGAATGGTCTGGGAATTGTCAGGGATTTTTTTTTAATTCTTTGGGAATTTTTTGGGAATTGTCAGGGAAGGGAATTCTTCGGGAATTCTTTGGGAATTGTTTAGGAATTGTCTGGGATTGTTTGGGAATTGTTTGGGAATTCTTTGGGAATCTTTTGGGAATTGTCAGGGATTGTTTGGGAATTGTTTGAGAATTGTCAGGAATTTTTTGGAAATCCTTTAGGAATCATCTGGGAATTGTTGGGAATTTTTGGGGAATTTTTTGGGAATTCTTTGGGAATTGTTTGAGAAATGTTTGGGATTTTTTTGGGAATTGTTTGGGATTTGTTTGTTTGGGAATTCTGCTCCTGGATCCATCCCCAAATTCCCAAATTTCCTGGCTCAGATTTCCCCCAAATTTCCCAATCCCAAATCCCAAATCCCAGATTTTGGGCAGTCGGGATCCCTCTGGATGCATCTCCCAATCCCAAATCCCAATCCCTAATCCCAATCCCTAATCCCTGTCCCAAATCCCATTTTTTCCCCCCAAATCCCATTTCTTTCCCCAAAATCCCAAATTTTTCCCCCAAATCCCAAATTTTTTCCCCCAAATCCCGTATTTTTCCCCCAGACCAGCTGCCTGCAGTACCTGGGGGGTTGGAATCCCTTTAGATCCATGTCCCAAATCCCATTTTTCCCCCCCAAATCCCAATTTTTCCCCCAAATCCCGGTTTTTCCCCCCAGACCAGCTGCCTGCAGTACCTGGGGGGTTGGAATCCCTTTAGATCCATGTCCCAAATCCCATTTTTCCCCCCCAAATCCCAATTTTTCCCCCAAATCCCGGTTTTTCCCCCCAGACCAGCTGCCTGCAGTACCTGGGGGGTTGGAATCCCTTTAGATCCATGTCCCAAATCCCATTTTTCCCCCCCAAATCCCAATTTTTCCCCCAAATCCCGGTTTTTCCCCCCAGACCAGCTGCCTGCAGTACCTGGGGGGTTGGAATCCCTTTAGATCCATGTCCCAAATCCCATTTTTCCCCCCCAAATCCCAATTTTTCCCCCAAATCCCGGTTTTTCCCCCCAGACCAGCTGCCTGCAGTACCTGGGGGGTTGGAATCCCTTTAGATCCATGTCCCAAATCCCATTTTTCCCCCCCAAATCCCAATTTTTCCCCCAAATCCCGGTTTTTCCCCCCAGACCAGCTGCCTGCAGTACCTGGGGGGTTGGAATCCCTTTAGATCCATGTCCCAAATCCCATTTTTCCCCCCCAAATCCCAATTTTTCCCCCAAATCCCGGTTTTTCCCCCCAGACCAGCTGCCTGCAGTACCTGGGGGGTTGGAATCCCTTTAGATCCATGTCCCAAATCCCATTTTTCCCCCCCAAATCCCAATTTTTCCCCCAAATCCCGGTTTTTCCCCCCAGACCAGCTGCCTGCAGTACCTGGGGGGTTGGAATCCCTTTAGATCCATGTCCCAAATCCCATTTTTCCCCCCCAAATCCCAATTTTTCCCCCAAATCCCGCAGGGATTGTTTGGGAATTTTTTTGGGAATTGTTTAGGAATTCTTTGGGAATTGTTTGGGAATTGTCGGGAGTTTTTTGGGAATTTTTTGGGAATTCTTTGGGAATTGTTTAGGAATTGTCAGGGATTGTTTGGGAATTCTTTGGGAATTTTTTGGGAATTGTCAGGGAATTCTTTGGAATTCCTTGGGAATTGTTTGGGAATTGTCTGGGATTGTTTGGGAATTGTTTAGGAATGGTCTGGGAATTGTCAGGGATTTTTTTTTAATTCTTTGGGAATTTTTTGGGAATTGTCAGGGAAGGGAATTCTTCGGGAATTCTTTGGGAATTGTTTAGGAATTGTCTGGGATTGTTTGGGAATTGTTTGGGAATTCTTTGGGAATCTTTTGGGAATTGTCAGGGATTGTTTGGGAATTGTTTGAGAATTGTCAGGAATTTTTTGGAAATCCTTTAGGAATCATCTGGGAATTGTTGGGAATTTTTGGGGAATTTTTTGGGAATTCTTTGGGAATTGTTTAGGTATGGTCTGGGAATTGTCAGGGAATGTTTGGGAATTCTTTGGGAATTGTCAGGGATTGTTTGGGAATTCTTTGGGAATTTTTTGGGAATTGTCAGGGAATTCTTTGGAATTCCTTGGGAATTGTTTGGGAATTGTCTGGGATTGTTTGGGAATTGTTTAGGAATGGTCTGGGAATTGTCAGGGATTTTTTTTTAATTCTTTGGGAATTTTTTGGGAATTGTCAGGGAAGGGAATTCTTCGGGAATTCTTTGGGAATTGTTTAGGAATTGTCTGGGATTGTTTGGGAATTGTTTGGGAATTCTTTGGGAATCTTTTGGGAATTGTCAGGGATTGTTTGGGAATTGTTTGAGAATTGTCAGGAATTTTTTGGAAATCCTTTAGGAATCATCTGGGAATTGTTGGGAATTTTTGGGGAATTTTTTGGGAATTCTTTGGGAATTGTTTGAGAAATGTTTGGGATTTTTTTGGGAATTGTTTGGGATTTGTTTGTTTGGGAATTCTGCTCCTGGATCCATCCCCAAATTCCCAAATTTCCTGGCTCAGATTTCCCCCAAATTTCCCAATCCCAAATCCCAAATCCCAGATTTTGGGCAGTCGGGATCCCTCTGGATGCATCTCCCAATCCCAAATCCCAATCCCTATTGTTTGGGAATTGTTTGAGAATTGTCAGGAATTTTTTGGAAATCCTTTAGGAATCATCTGGGAATTGTTGGGAATTTTTGGGGAATTTTTTGGGAATTCTTTGGGAATTGTTTGAGAAATGTTTGGGATTTTTTTGGGAATTGTTTGGGATTTGTTTGTTTGGGAATTCTGCTCCTGGATCCATCCCCAAATTCCCAAATTTCCTGGCTCAGATTTCCCCCAAATTTCCCAATCCCAAATCCCAAATCCCAGATTTTGGGCAGTCGGGATCCCTCTGGATGCATCTCCCAATCCCAAATCCCAATCCCTAATCCCAATCCCTAATCCCTGTCCCAAATCCCATTTTTTCCCCCCAAATCCCAATTTTTTCCCCCCAAATCCAATTTTTTTCCCCCCAAATCCCATATTTTCCCCCCAAATCCCATTTTTTCCCCCCAAATCCCAATTTTTTCCCCCCAAATCCAATTTTTTTCCCCCCAAATCCCATATTTTCCCCCCAAATCCCATTTTTTCCCCCCAAATCCCAATTTTTTCCCCCCAAATCCAATTTTTTTCCCCCCAAATCCCATATTTTCCCCCCAAATCCCATTTTTTCCCCCCAAATCCCAATTTTTTCCCCCCAAATCCAATTTTTTTCCCCCCAAATCCCATATTTTCCCCCCAAATCCCATTTTTTCCCCCCAAATCCCAATTTTTCCCCAAATCCCGTGTCTTTCCCCCCAGACCAGCTGCCTGCAGTACCTGGAACGTTGGAATCCCTTTAGATCCATGTCCCAAATCCCATTTTTTCCCCCCCTTTCCCCCAAAATCCCAAATCTTTCCCCCAAATCCCATTTTTTCCCCCCGGTTCATTCCCGGTGAATTCCCGGTGTTCCCCCCGCAGCCACGGCGCTGAAGATGAACGTGACGCTGCGCGAGCTGTACCTGGCTGACAACAAGCTGAACGGGCTGCAGGACTCGGCGCAGCTCGGCAACCTGCTCAAGTTCAACGGCTGCATCCAGATCCTGGACCTGCGCAACAACCACCTCATGGACTCCGGTGGGAATAACGGGAATTCCGGGAATAACGGGAATTCTGGGAATTCTGGGGGCCGGGGATAACGGGGCTGGGCCTGCGCAACAACCACCTCATGGACTCCGGTGGGAATAACGGGAATAACGGGAATAACGGGAATTCTGGGGGCCGGGGGTAACGGGGCTGGGCCTGCGCAACAACCACCTCATGGACTCCGGTGGGAATAACGGGAATTCTGGGAATAACGGGAATTCTGGGGGCTGGGAACGGGGCTGGGCCTGCGCAACAACCACCTCATGGACTCCGGTGGGAATAATGGGAATTCCGGGAATTCTGGAGGTTGGGAATAACGGGGCTGGGCCTGCGCAACAACCACCTCATGGACTCCGGTGGGAATCCCGGGATTCTGGGAATAATGGGAATTCTGGGGGCTGGGAATAATGGGGCTGGGCCTGCGCAACAACCA
>NW_024503748.1:0-500 GCF_017590055.1 Onychostruthus taczanowskii
CCTGGCTGGCCCTGCAAAGGGTCCTTTTGTCACTTCAGAAATCGTCCCTTTGTCACCTTAAATATCTCACCCTGCTCACCCCAAAAAATCAGCCCTGTCCCTTATAAATAGCCCCATTTTCCTCACAAAATGGCTCCCGTTTTGTCCCCCAAAATGTGCTTCTGTCACCCCCAAAATGTGCCTCTGTCACCCCCAAAATGTGCCTCTGTCACCCCCAAAACAGCCCCTGGCTGGCCCTGCAAAGGGTCCTTTGGTCACTTCAGGAATAGTGCCCTTGTCACCTTAAATACCTCAGGCTGCTCACCCCAAAAAACTGTTCCTCTGCCCCCCAAATAACCCCATTGTCCCCCAAAATGTGCCTCTGTCCCCTTACAGATAGCCCCGTTGTCCCCCAAAATGTGCCTCTGTCAGCCCCAAAATGTGCCTCTGTCACCCCCAAATAATGCTTCTGTCACCCCCAAAATGTGCTTCTATCACCCCCACAATGTGCCTCTGTCACC
>NW_024503749.1:0-500 GCF_017590055.1 Onychostruthus taczanowskii
GGAACCCCAAAGGGGGGGAGGGGCGGGAGCTGCCCCTGAGACCCCCGGGGGGGGGACCCGGGAATTTGGGGCATTTTTGGGGATTTTAGGTATTTTGGGGGGTCCCCAAATTTTGGGGATTTCGGGGCTCCCGGGGGTCCCCCGGTTTTGGGGCTTTTTAGGGATTTTGGAGAATTTTTTGGGATCTCGGGGATTTGGGGATTTTTGGAATTTTGAGGATTTCGGGGGCATTTTGGAGATTTGGGGAATCCTGGGGAATTTTTAGAAGATTTTTGGGATTTGGAACATTTTGGGGATTTCTGCGATTTTGAGGGGATTTGGGGAATTTTGGGGGCATTTCGGGGGTCCCTGGATTTTGCGAATTTCGGGGATTTTGGGAATTTTGGGAGTATTTTGCGGAATTTGGGGCATTTTTTGGGGCATTTCGGGCATTTCGAGGGTCCCTGGGTTTTGGGAATTTTGGGGTTTCCGGGATTTTGAGGATTTCGGGCATTTTTTGG
>NW_024503750.1:0-500 GCF_017590055.1 Onychostruthus taczanowskii
GACACGGGGGACACGGGGGACACGGGGTGCCGCACCTGCTGCACGTCGGCGTTGCCCCCGTTGAGGATGGAGATTCCCAACTTGAGCGTGGAAGAGACCATGGCCCCCCGCTCGCCTGGGAGGGGACAGCGGGGTCACCCAGGGGTCACCCAGGGGTCACCCAGGGGTCACACCAGGGGGCACCCGGGGGTCCCCCGGGGGCCACCCGGGTCACCCAGGGGTCACCCAGGGGTCACCCAGGGGTCACACCAGGGGTCACCCGGGGGTCACACCAGGGGTCACCCAGGGGTCACCCAGGGGTCACACCAGGGGTCACCCAGGGGTCACCCAGGGGTCACACCAGGGTCACCCCAGGGGTCACACCAGGGGTCACCCAGGGGTCACCCCAGGGGTCACACCAGGGGTCACCCGGGGGTCACACCAGGGGTCACCCCAGGGGTCACACCAGGGGTCACCGAGAGGTCACCCAGGGATCACCGAGGGGTCACCCAGGGGTCACA
>NW_024503751.1:0-500 GCF_017590055.1 Onychostruthus taczanowskii
CCCGGGGTGGATTTTGGGGCGGGTTTGGGGCTCCCCGATCCATTTTGGGACCTTTTCCCCCCCCAGGACCCCCCCTGGCCCTCGTCCGGCCCCAGCTCGCCCCGTGCAGCCGGGGGGGACGCGTGGGGCTCGGCCCCGGCCGCGCTGCGCACCATCGAGACCTTCGTCCGCAAAGCCAAATCCTCCAAAAAACGCGCCCTGGCGCCCCCGGAATCCGCCATTTTGGACAAAATGCGCCTCAAAGACTCCCTGTTCGACCTCCCCGCCCCCCAAAACAACCCGGGACCGCCCCCCCAAAAACGCCGGGAGCGCCGGAACCGCCGGGGGGATTCGGGGCTGGGCGGCGGCTCCCGGGGCGGCCGCGAGAATTCGCGGATTCGGGTGAAAAAGAGCAAAAAGCGGCGCTGGAAAAAGGGGGACAGGGGCGTCTTGGGGAGGGGGTCCCCCAGCGAGGAGACGGATTCGGAGGAGGAGCCGCCCTCCCCTCCCCCGCCGCCGCC
>NW_024503752.1:0-500 GCF_017590055.1 Onychostruthus taczanowskii
CGGGCTGGGGGCACTGGGGGAAACCCCAGGGGAGGTGCCACTGCCCCACACCCAGGTTATAGGGGAAGGGTCACCGAGGGTTTGGGATCTCTGGGAAAGGATCCTGGAGCTCAGGGGGTTTGGGATCTCTGGGGAGGATCCTGGAGCTCAGGGGGTTTGGGATCTCAGAGAAGGATCCTGGAGCTCAGGGGGTTTGGGATCTCAGGGAAGGATCCTGGAGCTCAGGGGGTTTGGGGTCTCTGGGAAGGATCCTGGAGCTCAGGGGGTTTGGGATCTCAGGGAAGGATCCTGGAGCTCAGGGGGTTTGGGATCTCTGGGAAGGATCCTGGAGCTCAGGGGGTTTGGGGTCCCAGTTGAAGCCCCCTGGACTCTGGGCTCCCAGTTAAACCATCCCAGAGCGTTTGGGATCCCAATTCCCCCTTCCCAGATCTCCCAAACCCCCCGGTCGTGGGGCACCCCTGGGTGCTCCTGATGTCCCCCCGACCCCTCTGTCCCCCTGA
>NW_024503753.1:0-500 GCF_017590055.1 Onychostruthus taczanowskii
AAAAAAACCCAAAAATCCCAAAATTTAGTCAAAAAAAAGATAAAAATTAAATTCACAAAATTAAGTAAAAAAGGTAAAAAAAAATTCTGGAATTTTTCCACGAAATTTGGTGGGAAATGGTAAAAAAAATTGGATAAAAATTGACAAAAATACTCAAAAATTCCGGAGGATTTCGGGGAAAATTTGGGGGTTTTTGGGGGGAAATTTGAGGTTTTTGGGGGAAAATTTTGGGGTTTTTTAGGTGGAAAAATTTGGGTTTTTTTTAATTTTTGGAGAAAATGTTGGGGGTTTTGGGGAAGAATTTTTGAGGGTTTTTGGGAGGAAATTTTGGGGGTTTTTGGGGAAAATTTGGGGTTTTTTGGGACGAAATTTTAGGGGTTTTGGGAAGAAAAATTTGATTTTTTTTTAATTTTTGGGGAAAATTTTGGGGTTTTTGGGTGGAAATTTTGGGGTTTCTGGGAAGAAAAATTTGAATTTTTTTTTTAATTTTTTGGGAGAAT
>NW_024503754.1:0-500 GCF_017590055.1 Onychostruthus taczanowskii
TTGAGAGATTTTGGGGCCGCCCCAAAGTGATTCTTTCGAGGTTCCCCGCCAGATTTTGGGGACCCCCCCGGCAGAATTTGCGGATCCCCAGACAGATTTTGGGGACCCCCCCCAGACAGATTTTTGCCCCCCCCCACGGATTTTCGACCCCCACCAACAGACTTTTGGGCCCCCCTCAGACAGATTTTGGGGCTGCCCCAAAGGGATTTTTTTAGGGTTCCCCCGCCAGATTTTGGGGCTCCCTCTGACAAATTTTTGGGGCCCCCCCGGGGGATTTTGGGGCCCCCCCTGACCTGGCTGAGCCCCAGCAGGCGGCTGACGTTCTCGGACAGGTAAATCATGTCCCCCCCCTCGCTCAGCACCATCACGAAGCCGCTCAGCGCCTGCAGGTAGCAGCCGTCCACCGCCTCGGCCGCCGCCGCCCACGCGCCTGGGGGGGCCCGCGGGGGGCGTCAGGGGGTCCCCGAAAAGGTGGGGGGGTCGGGGGTACCCCAAAAGGG
>NW_024503755.1:0-500 GCF_017590055.1 Onychostruthus taczanowskii
GTATCCCCTGCCCTCCCCTCACCCATCCGTGCAGTTGTTTCATCACAGAAGGTGGTCAGGCTCCTCAAGCAAACCTTATCCCACTTCAGATCTAGTCTGAACTCTCTCAAGGAGCCCTTCTAACTCCTGGACTAATATCCTTTTTTCCCTTTGAGACCTCTTTTTCTTTAATCCCTTCACTGTAGACAGCAGAGGTAAAATGTGGTGATTTGTCATTTACATCAATAAATTCTGTATTTCCTTCTCTGTCCTCTTGGCCAGCATTAAAGTAGAGCTGATTTAGTTGATTTCTCCAGTCCCAGAGGCCCAACAGAACAGACAAAGGGCTGTAACAGGAAAAAGCAGCCATTTGGTCAATGTCTGATCCTCTCAGTTTTGCTGATGTTTTAACAGATATCTTCATGACTCGAAGATCAATTAATCTTAAATTTATTATTTAGAAATACTGTGAAGTAAAAGATTAATGGTATCACTTCCATCCCTGGAAGTGTTCAGGGCCA
>NW_024503756.1:0-500 GCF_017590055.1 Onychostruthus taczanowskii
CCTTTCCACGATTTTGGGGTTCCCCCCGTGGTTTTGGGTCCCCCGCCCATGATTTTGGGTCCCTCCATGGTTTTTGGGGTCTCCCCCGTGGTTTTCGATCCCCTCCCTGGTTTTTGGGGCTCTCCCCGTGGTTTTGGGGGTCCCCCCCATGGTTTTGAGTCCTCCCCATGGTTTTTGGGGGTCTCCCCCGTATTTTGAGGGTCCTCCCCCGTGGTTTTGGGGGTCCCCCCCATGGTTTTGAGTCCTCCCCATGGTTTTTGGGGGTCTCCCCCGTATTTTGAGGGTCCTCCCCCGTGGTTTTGGGGGTCCCTTTCCACGATTTTGGGGGTCCCCCCCATGGTTTTGGGTCCCCCCCCCATGGTTTTGGGGCCCCCCACCTCCCCCATCCCCCCCTCAGTCACCCCGTGATTCTGGGACCCTTCCCCGTGATTTTGGGGGTCCCTTTCCACGATTTTGGGGGTCCCCCCATATGGTTTGGGTCCCCCACCCATGATTTTGGG
>NW_024503757.1:0-1117 GCF_017590055.1 Onychostruthus taczanowskii
GCCCAGGTGTATCCCAGGTGTGTCCAGCTGTACCCAGGTGTGCCCAGCTGCACCCAGGTGTACCACAGCTGTATCCCAGCTGTGCCCAGGTGTACCCCAGGTGTCCCCAGGGTTATCCCAGGTGTGCCCAGCTGTATCCCAGCTGTGCCCAGGTGTATCCCAGGTGTGTCCTAGCTGTACCCAGGTGTATCCCAGCTGTACCCAGGTGTACCCCAGGTGTCCCCAGGGTTATCCCAGGTGTGCCCAGCTGTATCCCAGGTGTGCCCAGGTGTATCCCAGGTGTGTCCTACCCAGGGTTATCCCAGCTGTACCCAGGTGTACCCCAGGTGCACCCAGGGTTATCCCAGGTGTGCCCAGGTGTATCCCAGATGTGCCCAGCTGTGCCCAGGTGTACCCCAGGTGCACCCAGGGTTATCCCAGGTGTGGGGCCCGTACCTGGGCGGCCCCGCTGGCCGCCACGGCCCTCTCGGAGCGCAGGATGCGGCGCACGGCGCCGAGCTTCAGCTTCTCCACCTGCACCTCGCTGAGCGGCTTCAGCACGTCGCTGAGGCGGAACACCTTCTTACGGCCCCCGGCGCCCGCCAGCCTGCGCGGGGACGTCACCGGGGTCACCGGGGGGAACGGGGGAATGGGGACATTGGGGTCATCCAGGGGAATGGGGCTATCGGGGTCATCAGGGGGAATGGGGACATTGGGGTCATCGGGGTCATCCAGGGGAATGGGGACATTGGGGTCATTGGGGTCATCCAGGGGGAATGGGGACATTGGGGGCCCCCGGGGGAATGGGGACATTGGGGTCATTGGGGTCATCGGGGGGATCGGGACGATTGGGGTCATCCATGGGAATGGGGCCATTGGGGACATTGGGGTCATGCCGGGGAATGGGGACATTGGGGTCATCCAGGGGAATGGGGCTATCGGGGTCATCCGGGGGAATGGGGACATTGGGGTCACCGGGGGAATGGGGACATTGGGGTCATTGGGGAATGGGGACATTGGGGTCATTTGGGCCATTGGGGGGGATGGGGTCATTGGGGTCATCCGGGGGAATGGGGACATTGGGGTCATTGGGGAATGGGGACATTGGGGTCATTGGGGCCATTGGGGGGGATGCAAC
>NW_024503757.1:2447-10261 GCF_017590055.1 Onychostruthus taczanowskii
ATGGTCAAAAGGGGGTGGGGATGGTCAAAGTTGGGTGGGGATGGTCAAAAATGGGGAGATAATGGTCAAAATGGGGTGGGGACGGTGAAAAATGGGGTGGGGATGGTCAAAAATGGGGAGATGATGGTCAAAATGGGGTGGGGATGGTCAAAGTTGGGTGGGGATGGTCAAAAATGGGGAGATAATGGTCAAAATGGGGTGGGGACGGTGAAAAATGGGGTGGGGATGGTCAAAAATGGGGAGATGATGGTCAAAATGGGGTGGGGATGGTCAAAGTTGGGTGGGGATGGTCAAAATGGGGTGGGAACGGCCAAAAATGGGGTGGGGATGTTCAAAAAATGGGGTGGGCATGGTCAGAATGGGGTTGGGATGGCCAAAAATGGGGTGGGGATGGTCAAATTGGGGTGGGGATGGGGTGGTGGTCCAGGCATTTTGGGTGGCCACCAGGGCGACGCTTTGGCCACCCACGAACTCATGAGGGGCAGGCGAAACCCAACGAGACTTCTCCAACTTGGGCAAATCCCACCCAAAAATCTCCCACCTTGGATTCCACCCAAACCCTCACCCCACCCCAATTTTTCGCCCCTCCTTGGAGCCAAAACCCCCGAATTCCCCCAACAAGGAGAACCCCAACGCCCAACCGACCTCGGCCAAGCTCCGCGAATGCCACCCCAAGCCCGATTTCTCCCAAATCCACCCCAAAGCCCGTGGCCGGGGGCGTGCCCTGACCTGGCCCCAGGCCGGCGGCGGTCATCTGCGTGGCCATCAGCCGCGCCAGGTGCTTGATCTGCGCCTCGGTGCCGGCCGACTCCACGGGCGTGTAGGTGGCCTGGAAGGAGGCGGGCATGGCCTCGGGCAGGTACACCATGCTGATCAGCACCTGCGGGGACACGCGGCACGGGGCGGGCTCAGGCACCCCGGAATCGCCTCGGGGAGCCCGGAATCGCCTCGGGGAGCCCGGAATCAGCTCGGGGAGCCCGGAATCGGCTCGGGGAGCCCGGAATCAGCTTGGGGAGCCCGGAATCAGCTCGGGGAGCCCGGAATCAGCTCAGGGACCCCGGAATCGCCTCGGGGAGCCCGGAATCGGCTCGGGGAGCCCGGAATCGGCTCGGGGAGCCCGGAATCAGCTCGGGGAACCCAAAATCGACTCGGGTACCCCGGAATCGCCTCAGGGAGCCCGGAATCAGCTCGGGGAACCCAAAATCAGCTCGGGGAGCCCGGAATCAGCTCGGGGAGCCCGGAATCAGCTCGGGGAACCCAGAACCACCTCGGGGAGCCCGAAATCATCTTGGGGAACCCGAAATCAGCTCAGGGACCCCGGAATCACCTCGGGGAGCCCGGAATCAGCTCGGGGAGCCCGGAATCAGCTTGGGGAACCCAAAATCAACTCGGGTACCCCGGAATTACCTCGGGGAGCCCAAAATCATCTTGGGGAACCTGAAATCAGCTCAGGGACCCCGGAACCACCTTGGGGAGCCCGGAACCAGCTCGGGGAGCCCAAAATCACCTTGGGGAGCCCGGAATCACCTTGGGGAGCCCAAAATCACCTCGGGGAGCCCGGAATCAGCTTGGGGAACCCAAAATCAACTCGGGTACCCCGGAATCACCTTGGGGAGCCCGAAATCATCTTGGGGAACCTGAAATCAGCTCAGGGACCCCGGAACCACCTTGGGGAGCCCGGAACCACCTCGGGGAGCCCAGAATCACCTTGGGGAACCCAGAACCACCTCGGGGAGCCCGAAATCAGCTCGGGGAGCCCAAAATCAGCTTGGGGAACCCAGAACCACCTCGGGGAGCCCGAAATCAGCTCGGGGAGCCCAAAATCAGCTTGGGGAACCCAGAACCACCTCGGGGAGCCCGAAATCAGCTCGGGGAGCCCAAAATCAGCTTGGGGAACCCAGAACCACCTCGGGGAGCCCGAAATCAGCTCGGGGAGCCCAAAATCAGCTTGGGGAACCCAGAACCACCTCGGGGAGCCCGAAATCAGCTCGGGGAGCCCAAAATCAGCTTGGGGAACCCAGAACCACCTCGGGGAGCCCGAAATCAGCTCGGGGAGCCCAAAATCAGCTTGGGGAACCCAGAACCACCTCGGGGAGCCCGAAATCAGCTCGGGGAGCCCAAAATCAGCTTGGGGAACCCAGAACCACCTCGGGGAGCCCGAAATCAGCTCGGGGAGCCCAAAATCAGCTTGGGGAACCCAGAACCACCTCGGGGAGCCCGAAATCAGCTCGGGGAGCCCAAAATCAGCTTGGGGAACCCAGAACCACCTCGGGGAGCCCGAAATCAGCTCGGGGAGCCCAAAATCAGCTTGGGGAACCCAGAACCACCTCGGGGAGCCCGAAATCAGCTCGGGGAGCCCAAAATCAGCTTGGGGAACCCAGAACCACCTCGGGGAGCCCGAAATCAGCTCGGGGAGCCCAAAATCAGCTTGGGGAACCCAGAACCACCTCGGGGAGCCCGAAATCAGCTCGGGGAGCCCAAAATCAGCTTGGGGAACCCAGAACCACCTCGGGGAGCCCGAAATCAGCTCGGGGAGCCCAAAATCAGCTTGGGGAACCCAGAACCACCTCGGGGAGCCCGAAATCAGCTCGGGGAGCCCAAAATCAGCTTGGGGAACCCAGAACCACCTCGGGGAGCCCGAAATCAGCTCGGGGAGCCCAAAATCAGCTTGGGGAACCCAGAACCACCTCGGGGAGCCCGAAATCAGCTCGGGGAGCCCAAAATCAGCTTGGGCTCCCTGACCAGGTTGGGGACATTTCTGGGGGTCAGCAGTGACTCCAGGACAGGTGACACCCCCCCAAGTGTCCCCAAGGCCGATGTCCCCTCCCTGACCAGGTTGGCCACGTTCTCAGGGGTCAGCAGTGACTCCAGGACAGGTGACACCCCCTCAGAGCCCCCCCACAGTGTCCCCAAGGGCGATGTCCCCTCCCTGACCAGGTTGGCCACGTTCTCGGGGGTCAGCAGCGGCTGCAGGAACTCGGCCGTGATGTCGGTGTCCGAGGGGACAGTGACCGCTCCGGCCGCTTTGGCCACGGCCACCGCCGGCGCCTCCAGGTCCTTGTCCTCGTCATCCTCGCCCAGGGGTGGCTCTGAGGGGACACAGGAAGGTCCCTGAGTGTCCCCAAGGGGCCACCAGCAGGAGTTGGGGACACCAAAGGGACACTTGAGGGAACCACAGCGGTGGTGGCCTGCTAGAAGACCTGAGGGATGTTTAATGTCACCTCCCCTGGCCCAGTGTCACCAGGAGGGACTGGGAGGTCCTCGGGGGGGACCTGGGGGGGTTTAATGTCACCAACTGTCCCCAGCGTCTCCATGAGGCCACTGGGACCTGATGGCCACCACAGGGGAGGTGACACCAGTGCACCACAGCCCAAGGGCTTGTCCTGGGGTCACTTCCAGAACCCCCCGATGGCCACCATGGCCACCACCACCCACCCTGAACCCACCACACCCGATGCCACCATGGGGAGGTGACAATGACGTCACCAATGTCCCCACTCACCGATCTTCATCTTCTTGAGGGCATCACTGGGCTCGCCCTGGGGCCATTTCTGACGGCCACCACCACCCTGAACCCTGATGGCCACCATGGCCACCACCACCCACCCTGAACCCACCACACCCGATGCCACCATGGGGAGGTGACACCAGTGTCACCATGGGTTCTCACCGATCTTCATCTTCTTGAGAACATCACTGGGCTCGTCCTGGGGCCATTTCTGGAAACCTCTGATGGCCACCATGGCCACCACCACCCACCCTGAAACCTTCACATCCCTGATGCCACCATGGGGAGGTGACAATGACGTCACCAATGTCCCCACTCACCAATCTTCATCTTCTTGAGAATGACACTGGGCTCGTCCTGGGGCCATTTCCAGAACCCCCCGATGGCCACCATGGCCACCACCACCCACCCTGAACCCACCACACCTGATGCCACCACAGGGAGGTGACAATGATGTCACCAATGTCCCCACTCACCGATCTTCATCTTCCTGAGGGCATCACTGGGCTCGCCCTGGGGCCATTTCTGACGGCCACCACCACCCTGAACCCTGATGGCCACCATGGCCACCACCACCCACCCCGAACCCACCACACCCGATGCCACCATGGGGAGGTGACAATGACGTCACCATCGTCACACCCACCGATCTTCATCTTCTTGAGGGCGGCGTCGGGCTCGTCACGGGGCCGCTTGCGGGCCTCGCGGGGGCTGGGCATGCTGCGGGCGATCTCGGCCTGCGGCGTGCCCAGGTCCACCAGCAGCGTGGTGATCTGCGGCTGGAAGTCGCCCGAGGACGGGTGCCGCAGCACGCTCAGCAGGTGCAGCTTCAGGTTCTTCCGCACGCTGCTCACCTGGGACTTGGCCAGCGTGGGCGGCAGGTTGGCTACGAGGGGGGACACGGGGTTAGGGACACCTGGGGACAGTTGGGACACCTGGGACTTGGCCAGCGTGGGCGGCAGGTTGGCTACGGGAGTGGGGACACGGGGTTAGGGACAGCTGGGGACACGTGGGAACACGTGGGGACAGCTGGGACATGGCCAGCGTGGGAGGCAGGTTGGCTACGAGGTGGGGACACGGGGTTAGGGACACCTGGGGACACCTGGGGACACCAGGGGACAGCTGGGACATGGCCAGTGTCAGGGGCGGGTTGGCTACAGGGGAGGGACACAGGGTTAGGGACAGTTGGGGACACTTGGGGACAGTTGGGGACACCTGGGACATGGCCAGCATGGGCGGCAGGTTGGCTACGAGGGGGAACATGGGGTTAAGGACAGCTGGGGACCCTTGGGGACACCTGGGACATGGCCAGCGTGGGCGGCAGGTTGGCTACGAGGGGGAACATGGGGTTAAGGACAGCTGGGGACCCTTGGGGACACCTGGGACATGGCCAGCGTGGGCGGCAGGTTGGCTACGAGGGGGAACATGGGGTTAAGGACAGCTGGGGACCCTTGGGGACACCTGGGACATGGCCAGCGTGGGCGGCAGGTTGGCTACGAGGGGGAACATGGGGTTAAGGACAGCTGGGGACCCTTGGGGACACCTGGGACATGGCCAGCGTGGGCGGCAGGTTGGCTACGAGGGGGAACATGGGGTTAAGGACAGCTGGGGACACCTGGGGACACTTGGGAACACCTGGGACTTGGCCAGTGTCAGGGGTGTGTTGGCTACGAGGGGGGACATGGGGTTAGGGACACCTGGGACTTGGCCAGCGTGAGTGGAAGGTTGGCTTCGAGGGGGGACACGGGGTTAGGGACAGCTGGGGACACTTGGAGACAGCTGGGACATGGCCAGTGTGGGCAGCAGGTTGGCTACGAGGTGGGGACACGGAGTTAGGGACACCTGGGAACACTTGGGGACAGCTGGGGACACCTGGGACATGGCCAGCGTGGGCGGCAGGTTGGCCCGCTGGCGGGCGATGGTGGCCAGCGAGCCGAGCGCGGCCGTCAGGTTGATGCTGGAGATGGCCGGGTGCACCATGAACTTGAGCAGCTGCTCCAGCGCCGCCTTGCCCTCCTCCCACAGCACGTCTGGGGACAGCGGGGACAGCGGGGTCACCCACACATCAGGGGACAGCGGGGTCACCCACACGTCTGGGGGTCAGCGGGGGTCACCCACGTGCTGGGGGTCACTGGGGTCACCCATCAGGAGGGCACCGGGGTCACCCACACGTCAGGGGACAGCGGGGTCACCCACGTGCTGGGGGTCACCAGGGTCACCCACTGGTCGGGGGTCAGCGGGGTCACCCACGTGCTGGGGGTCACCGGGGTCACCCACATGCTGGGGGTCAGCGGGGTCACCCACGCGCTGGGGGTCAGTAGGGTCACCCATGTGCTGGGGGTCAGCGGGGGTCACCCACGCGCTGGGGGTCAGCGGGGACAGTGGGGTCACCCACACGTCAGGGGACAGTGGGGTCACCCACACGTCTGGGGACAGTGGGATCACCCACATGCTGGGGGTCAGCGGGGTCACCCACGTGCTGGGGGTCACCGGGGTCACCCACATGCTGGGGGTCAGTGGGGTCACCCACCGGGAGGGCACCGGGGTCACCCACCCACCGGGAAGGCACCGGGGTCACCCACATGTCGGGGGACAGCGGGGTCACCCACGTGCTGGGGGTCAGCGGGGTCACCCATGCGCTGGGGGTCAGCGGGGTCACCCATCGGGAGGGCACCGGGGTCACCCACACGTTGGGGGACAGCGGGGACAGTGGGGTCACCCACACGTCAGGGGACAGTGGGGTCACCCACGTGTTGGGGGTCAGCGGGGTCACCCACCCACCGGGAGGGCACCGGGGTCACCAATCCATGGGGAGGTCACCAGGATCCCAATCAGGGGGTCAGTGGGGTCCCCAACTCAAGGGGTCAGTGGGGTCCCCAACCCAAGGGGTCAGTGGGGTCATCCCACCCCAAATCCCCCCCACTCACTGGATTTGATGACGGGGTGGTCCCCATCCCATTCCTGACCCCAAACCCCAATCCCAAACCCCAAATCCCAATCCCAATCCCAATCCCAAGCCCCCAGACTCACTGTACTTGATGACGGGCTGGTCCCGATCCCAAACCCCAAACCCCAAACCCCAATCCCAAACCCCAAATCCCAATCCCAATCCCAATCCCAAGCCCCCAGACTCACTGTACTTGATGACGGGCTGGTCCCGATCCCAAACCCCAAACCCCAAACCCCAATCCCAAACCCCAAACCCCAATCCCAACTCACTGTACTTGATGACGGGGTGGTCCCGCGGGATGCGCTCCAGGCTCCCAAATCCCAAACCCAGCCCCAAGCCCCCAGACTCACTGTACTTGATGACGGGGTGGTCCCGATCCCAAACCCCAAACCCCAAATCTCAATCCCAAACCCCAAGCCCAACTCACTGTACTTGATGACGGGGTGGTCCCCATCCCAAACCCCAATCCCCAAACCCCAATCCCAATCCCAAGCCAAGCCCCCAGACTCACTGTACTCGATGACGGGCTGTTCCCAATCCCAAATCCCAAATCCCAATCCCAATCCCCCAGCCTCACTGTCCTTGATGACGGGCTGGTCCCCATCCCAAACCCCAATCCCCAACCCCCAATCCCAATCCCCCAGCCTCACTGTCCTTGATGACGGGCTGGTCCCCATCCCAAACCCCAATCCCCAACCCCCAATCCCAATCCCCCAGCCTCACTGTCCTTGATGACGGGCTGGTCCCCATCCCAAACCCCAATCCCCAACCCCCAATCCCAATCCCCCAGCCTCACTGTCCTTGATGACGGGCTGGTCCCCATCCCAAACCCCAATCCCCAACCCCCAATCCCAATCCCCCAGCCTCACTGTCCTTGATGACGGGCTGGTCCCCATCCCAAACCCCAATCCCAACTCACTGTACTTGATGACGGGGTGGTCCCCATCCCGAACTCCAAACCCCAATCCCAACTCACTGTACTTGATGACAGGGTGGTCCCGATCCCATTCCTGACCCCAATCCCAAGCCCCCAGACTCACTGTACTTGATGACGGGGTGGTCCCCATCCCAAACCCCAAACCCCAATCCCAACTCACTGTACTTGATGACGGGGTGGTCCCGCGGGATGCGCTCCAGGCTGACGTCGTTCTCGTGCCGCCGGGGGACGTCGGAGTCGGCCGTGCGGGGGGACAGCGTCACGATCAGCCCCTCCACGAACTTGATGGCGTGCGTGCGGATGCCGTCGTTGTCCGAGTCCAGCAGCAGGATGATGTCGCTGGCCATGGAGGACATCATCTCCCAGCAGGCCTCCTGCAGCTCGCTGATCACCTTGGACTTCACCATCCACTGCCGAGA
>NW_024503758.1:0-500 GCF_017590055.1 Onychostruthus taczanowskii
CCCTGGAGATCGTCACCCGGCCCTTGATGGAATCAGAGTATCAGGTGGTGCCGCTGCTGCTGATCTCTGCAATGTATTCCCATTCCTGACCCTCTGTCCCACCCTTGCTCTGCTCTGGCCCCAAATCTCAGCTCCTGGCCCCAAATCAGGGCCGGTTTCACCCTGAGCTCAGCCTTGGCCCCCCAATCCCAACCACTGCCCCCAGACTTGGCCGGTTTCACCCCAAATCTCCCCTGCTGGCACCGAGTCACAGCCACCGAACCAAATCTGCCCCAGTGGCCTCACATCGGGACTTTTGGCCCAAAATTTGAATTCTTGACCCCTCACCTCAACCTTGGACCCAAATCTTGACCAATTCAATGTAATTTGGGGAACGAGGGCGCTGGGTGTGGCCCAGAGGTGCCATTGGGGGCAGGGCCAGAGCAGGGCTGGGACACAGGGTAAGGAATGGGGTCAGGGGCTGAGTTTGGAGCAAAAATCCGGAGTTTGGGGACATGGGA
>NW_024503759.1:0-499 GCF_017590055.1 Onychostruthus taczanowskii
CCCTGTCCCTGTCCCTGTCCCCATGTCTCCATCCCTGTCCCCACATCCTGTCCCCTTGTCCCCATCCTGTCCCCGTCCCCACATCCCTCATGTCCCAACCCTGTCCCCACATCCTGTCCCTGTGCCTGTCCCTGTGCCTGTCCCCGTCCCTGTCCCAACCCTGTCCCCACATCCTGTCCCTGTCCCCGTCCCTGTCCCTGTCCCTGTCCCCACATCCCTCAGGTCCCAGCCCTGTCCCTGTCCCCACATCCTGTCCCCAATGTCCCCACCCTGCTCCTGTGTCCCCACCCCCGCATTCCCAATGTCCCCGAACTGTCCCAGCCTTGTGTCCCTGTCCCCCTGTCCCCCTGTCCCTGTCCCTGTGTCCCCCTGTCCCCAGCCTTGTGTCCCTGTCCCCATCCTGCCCAATGTCCCCAGTCCTGTCCCCACCCTGTTCCAATGTCCCCAAACCTGTCCAATCCTGTCCCCTCGCTGTCCCCAGTCCCTGTCCCCATCCTGT
>NW_024503760.1:0-499 GCF_017590055.1 Onychostruthus taczanowskii
CCCCCCCGCGCCGCCCTCGAGGCTCTGGGGGCTCCTGGGGGCTCTGGGGGAGGCGGCCGAGAACGCGACCGAGCGGCTGCGCCAGAGCGCCCTGGCCCAGAGGCTGCAGTGAGTCCGGGGAGGGGAAATTTGGGGGGAAAACACCAAAAAATGGGGGGAAAATTTAAAAAAAAATGTGGGGAATAAACCCCGAAAAATGGAGGAACATTGGTAAAAATTTGGGGGAAATATAACAGAAACGGGGGGGAAAAACTCCAAAACGTGGGGGGAAAAACACCAAAAAATGGGGGGAAAATTTAAAAAAAAATGTGGGGAATAAACCCCGAAAAATGGAGGAACATTGGTAAAAATTTGGGGGAAATATAACAGAAACGGGGGGGAAAAACTCCAAAACGTGGGGGGAAAAACACCAAAAAATGGGGGGAAAATTTAAAAAAAAATGTGGGGAATAAACCCCGAAAAATGGAGGAACATTGGTAAAAATTTGGGGGAAATATAA
>NW_024503761.1:0-499 GCF_017590055.1 Onychostruthus taczanowskii
TCCTTGGTGGTGTCCATAGAGGGAGAAACCCTTGCCAGGCTGACACTGGCAGATCTGTGTGTTCTTTGTAATTCTAGCATTAAGTAACAGATTGCACATATTGCAAGTCCAGCTTGCCTGGTGCCATTAGAGAAGCAAACTGGAATTCTTTAGACCCATATTTCTGTTGTGGCTTCCTTTCTTCAGCAGCTGTAGCTCCAACATGAAATGTTAAGGTTATCATAGCAGATCTTGCCAGTTTGGGGGAGAACAAGGGAAAGAAACAGCTCCAGGTCAAATCCAAATAGGGAACAAGAACAGGGGACCAGGGAGGAGGGTGATCAGGGGGTTCCAAAGCTGCCTCTGTTCCTACCCTGTTGCAGTAGTGAGAGCAGAATCAGCAGCACCCACTGCTTTGTCATTCAGGGCAGCAGCTCTTTGTGCTACTGCTTTGAATGTTCCTAACTAAACACAGAGGGTGATAGCCTACACCGCCTCACCTCCCTGCTGTAACTGCTTT
>NW_024503762.1:0-499 GCF_017590055.1 Onychostruthus taczanowskii
TTGGGGGTTCCTGAGTGGATTTTGGGGGGAATTTTGGGAACTTTTGGGATTTTTGATGAATTTTGGGTAATTTTTTGTGAATTTTGGGGAGATTTTGGGGGGATTTTTGTAAATTAGGGAATTTGGGGGGAATTTTGGGAAGTTTTGGGATTTTTGGTAAATTTTGGGGAGATTTTGGGGGGATTTTTGTAAATTTGGGGATTTTGGGGGGGATTTTTGGGGGTTTTCTGGTGAATTTTGGATAAATTTTGGGAGTTTTTGGTGACTTTTGGGTAAATTTTGGTGAATTTTGGGGGGATTTTGGGGGGATTTTTGTAAATTTGGGGATTTTGGGGGGGAATTTTGGGATTTTTGGTGAATTTTGGATAAATTTTGGGAGTTTTTGGTGAATTCTGGGTAAATTTTGGTGAAATTTGGGGGGATTTTTGTAAATTTGGGGATTTTGTGGGGTCCTGAGTCAATTTTGGGGGGAGAGATTTTGGGAATTTTGGGGATTTTT
>NW_024503763.1:0-499 GCF_017590055.1 Onychostruthus taczanowskii
GGGTGCATTTGAGAGGAATTTGGGATGGATTTGGGGCAGAATTTGGGGTGTATTCGGGACAGAATTTGGGATGGAATTGGGGCAGAATTTGGGACAGAATTTGAGGTGGAATTTGGGATGTTTTTGGGGCAGAATTTGGGATGGTTTTGGGATGGATTTGGGGCGGATTTGGGAGGAATTTGGGATGGATCTGGGGCAGAATGTGGGGTGGATTTGAGAGGAATTTGGGATGGATTTGAGGTGGATTTGGGGCAAAATTTGGGATGGATTTGGGATGGTTTTGGGGTGGATTTGAGGTGAAATTTGGGTTGGTTTTGGGGCAGAATTTGGGATGTTTTTGGGCAGAATTTGGGATGGCTCTGGGGCAGAATTTAGGATGTTTTTGGGATGGCTCTGGGGCAGAATTTGGGATGGTTTTTGGGCACAATTTGTGATGATTTTGGGTTAGTTCTGAGTCACAATTTGGGATATTTTTGGGATGGTTTTGGGGCAGAATTTG
>NW_024503764.1:0-499 GCF_017590055.1 Onychostruthus taczanowskii
CTCCCCGTTTACTCCCCGCCTCCCGTTGCCGCGGTGTCCCGGGACGTGCGGCTGCGCAGGGTGGACGTGGCGCACCTGCTGCTCTACCACCTGAGCGTGTGCTGCAGGAAGAAGTACCTGGACCTGGAGCGCGAGATCCTGCCCTTCGCCAACGCCAACTGGGGCGCGCTGCTGCTCGGCCCGGTGGGAAACGGGGGAAAAACGCGGATTTCGGGATCGGCGGCGGGGAGGGGGTTATGGGGGGAAAATCCGGGTTTGGGGGGGGAAAATACGGGTTTGGGGGGAAAAAAATACGGGTTTTATTGGGGAAAAAAATCTGATTTTATTTGGGGTTTAGTCCGGGTCTTGGGGGGGGAAATCCGGGTTTTATTGGGGAAAATACGGGTTTTATTGGGGAAAAATCCGGGTTTGGGGGGAAAAAATCCGGGTTTGGGGGAAAAAATCCGGGTATAATTGGGGAAAATACGGGTTTGGGGGAAAAAAATCCGGGTTTTATTGG
>NW_024503765.1:0-499 GCF_017590055.1 Onychostruthus taczanowskii
CCCAGTTTATCCCAGTTTATCCCAGTTACCACCAGTTCCTCCAGCAGCTCCCCCACCAGCCCCAGGTTCATTCCCAGGCTTTTCTCGCTCAGGGGGCCGCAGAAATCCCGGAGCAGCGTCACCAGCCTGGGGACCCAAAATCCCCCAAATCCAGCCCAAAATCCAGCCCGAGCATGGCCAAAAACCCCCGGGAAAATATCCCAAATAATTCTGTAATAAAATCCCAAAAACCCAGAAAAAACCCCCAAAAATTACTGGAAAAAATACCAAAAACCCCAGAAAAAAATCCCAAATAATTCCGTAATAAAATCCCAAAAACCCCAGAAAACATCCCCAAAAATTACTGGAAAAAATACCAAAAACCCCACAAAAAATCCTAAAAAATTCAATTTAAAAATCCCAAAAACCCCAGAAAAAAATCCCAAAAAATTACGTTTAAAAATCCCAAAAACCCCAGAAAGAAATCCTCAAAAATTCCGTAATAAAATCCCAAAAACCC
>NW_024503766.1:0-498 GCF_017590055.1 Onychostruthus taczanowskii
GCTCAGGTGCTCGCCCATCCCCTGCAGCTGCCCGAAGCAAACGGAGCCGGGCGGGACCCGGGAGAGCCTGGGGGGGTTTGGGGTCAGATCGGGAGATTTTGGGGCTTGCCCAAGATCACCCCAAAATCACCACAAAATCACCCCAAAATCACCCCAAAATTAACACGAATCACCCCAAAAAACCCCAAAATTAACACAAAATCACCCCAAAATCACCACAAAATTAACACAAAATCACCCCAAAATTAACACAAAATCACCACAAAATCACCCCAAAAGTAACACGAATCACCCCAAAAAACCCCAAAATCACCCCAAAAATCACCCCCAAAATCACCGCCAAAATCACCCAAAATTAACACAAAGTTACCACAAAATTAACACAATATCACCCCAAAATTAACACGAATCACCCCAAAAAACCCCAAAATCACCCCAAAATTAACACAAAATCACCCCAAAATGAACACGAATCACCCCAAAATTAACACAAAATCA
>NW_024503767.1:0-498 GCF_017590055.1 Onychostruthus taczanowskii
CCAATTTTTCACCCCAAAAATTCAGGGATTCATCCCCCAAAATTTCAGGGTTTAAACCCCAAAAATTCAGATTTTTAACCCCTAAAATTCCGGATTTTAACCCCAAAAAAATCCCATTATTTTCCCCTTCCAGGACCCCAAAATTCCCGAATTTTTTTTCCCCTTCCAGGACCCAAAAATTCCCAATTTTTCCCCTAAAAATTCCGGTTTTTTTCCCCTTCCAGGACCCAAAAATTCCCAATTTTTCCCCAAAATTATCCCCAAAATCCCCCAAAAATCCCTCAAAAATCCCAAAAATTCCCCCCAAAATCATCTCAAAAAATCCCAAAAAATCCCCAAATTCCTCACAAAAATTCCCGAATTTTAACCCCAAAATTCCGGAGATTTCCCGCCAAAATTCCTGGGATTTTGGGGAATTTTTCGTGGATTTTATCAGAATTTTTGGGGATTTTTTGGGCATTTTTGTTGGAAGTTTTTGGAATTTTTGGGGAAAATTTT
>NW_024503768.1:0-1471 GCF_017590055.1 Onychostruthus taczanowskii
TGGAGAATGGCTCATCAAACCATTGGATTGGGGGGCATCACCTCCCGGACAGTATCACATTCTCATTTCCACAGAGATGCAACATCTCCAAATATCATATTTACATCTCTTTCTCCAACAGGAACAGAACACCAAGTCACTCTCATATCTCCTGTCTTCCACTCCCACTGCAATAAGTGAAGGGGACATTAACACACCATACATTGCTCAGAAAATGATTGGTTGTTGATAATAGAAAACACGACCACAAACTGCGTAAATCAAAGAAAAAAAACAAACTGCAGAAATACCCAAAACAAGAATCAGATAAGGCAAGGAAGCATAAGTAGACATCAAGTAGTCAGAGATGCTCACTGTGAAATGCTCTAGGCCTTCATTGCAGGCCTTAAAATCCATCCCTGAGAGAACCTGGAAGTCACTGAGGCCTCAAGATGCAAGTGTGGCCTGGAAGGCTTACACAGCACAGCAGGATAGGGTGTTCATTTGAAGAATTAGTCCTCACCTCAGCAACTTCTTCTACTGCATGCATCGCCTGCTCACCTTGCACAGTTATGAAAACATCATTTCCAACAGCTTCTCATCAGCCTCTTTCTCAAGGTAAATCTTCTGACAAATTACAACAGATTCTCTTCTTGCTCCTGGTTCCTATTTTTCCTGTTCCACACACACACAACTTTCTCCTAGGCGGCTGCAGTAATGATGAGCTGAAAAAAACCAGTCACTGTTTCCTATTTAAAAGTACTGACCAGAATTGAGAAAAGGATCTGCAACCTCCCTGGAAACAAACCCCTGAATAAAAGTGCAGTTACAACTCTGAAGAAACTCTATATCACATTGTGGCATAGAAATACAGGTAGATAATGGAGGTATCACACAGGATTAATTGGCTCTTCCAGCCAACAATTATGGTTCTACACAAACACTTACTGTGGAAAATGTTACCATTGGAAGATTGTCATTGTCTTCCATGACAGAGAAACCAGGATCAGAACAGCAATGTCACTGCCTGTGGCACCAAGCATGAAATCAAACCATTTCTCTGCCAAACCCACACAGCTTCAATGACTTTCCTGGCACAAAACTGAGCTCTCACCCTCCTCACTCTGCATTCACAGCCTGCAGTTTCACCATCAACACATACCAAAATTTTCGTTCCATGTGGGCCACAGAGAAAACAACATCTTGGGGAAACATCCATTCATGAAGTTGTATTTCTTGAATGAAATATTCAAGGTCAGGCTGGCTGGGGCTCTGAGCAACCTGCTCTGGTGGAAGATGTCCCTGCCCACGGCAGAGGAGCTGGAACAAGAGGATCTTTAAGGTGCTTTGCAACATAAACCATTCTATGACTCTGTGTTTCTAGGATAATATGATTACATGTACAGCTTCAAGGGATGGATGAGAAATGCTCTCCCTCCTGGACAATTATATGTTTTGGAGTTTGAAGGAGTGCCAGGCACAATGAGGATCA
>NW_024503768.1:3785-7690 GCF_017590055.1 Onychostruthus taczanowskii
AAGGCTTGAGGGGGAACCTGCCCGATGTTCACATAATGACAGGAAAGTGCACCAGCCTTCAGAATTTCATCGGAAAAATATTAACTATGCTTTAAGGAAAATCTCCTATGCAAGACAGAGAACACGGCGGGGAAAGGGCAGGGGAGCATCAAAAGAAAGCATCGCGGAGAGAATCTGGTGCGAGAAACTCACCGAGGGAGGGGCAGAAGACGCGGGCAGGGCGGCGGCCGGGTCCTCGTCCCCGAGCAGCGGCGCGGGCTCGTCGGGCGGCGGCCGGGCCGGGAGGGTGTCGCAGCAGCTGGCGGCCGAGAAGCGCAGCTGGCTCTTGCGCGAGTCGGCCGTGAGCGACACGTCGTGCGAGTAGGACTGCAGGAAGGCGCGCACGCCGTCGATGCCCACGAAGTGCGACACGGGCACGCCGCGCAAGGCGCCGCTGTCGGCCGGCAGCAGCTGCTGGCGGTGCCAGCGGCGCAGGCGCAGCGCCAGCAGCAGCAGCAGGAAGGCCACGAAGAGGCACGACACGGCGGCCACGGCCAGCACGAGCCAGCGCGTCAGGCCGGCGGCCGGCTCGCCCGGCGCCGCCGCCTCGTCGGCCGCGCTGCCCAGCTCGGCCAGCAGCTCGGCCACGCTCTCGGCCAGCACCACGCTGAGCGTGGCCGTGGCCGAGAGCGCCGGCCGCCCGTGGTCCTTGACCAGCACCACCAGGCTCTGGCGCGCCGCGTCGCGGGCCAGCGGCGAGCGCGCCGTGCGCACCTCGCCGCTGTGCAGCCCCACGCGGAACAGCCCCGGCTCCGTGGCCTTGGCCAGCTCGTAGGACAGCCACGCGTTCTGCCCCGCGTCCGCGTCCACCGCCACCACCTTGGCCACCAGCGCGCCGGCCTCCGACCGGCGCGGCGCCAGCTCCACGCCCGACCACGCCGCGCCCGAGCCCGCCGCCGCGCCCGGCGGCGGGTACAGCACCTGCGGCGCGTTGTCGTTCTCGTCCACGATCAGCAGCCGCACCGACACGTTGCTGCTCAGCGCCGGCGCGCCGCCGTCCTCCGCCCGCACCCACAGCTGCAGCTCGCGCAGCTGCTCGTAGTCGAAGGAGCGCAGCGCGTACAGCGCGCCCGTCTCCGCCTGCACCGACACGTACGACGACAGCGGCGCGCCCCGCACCCGCCCCTCCGCCAGCCGGTAGCGCACGCGCGCGTTCTGCCCCCAGTCCGCGTCCGTGGCGCGCACCGTCAGCACCAGCGCGCCCGCCGCGTTGTTCTCCGCCAGCCGCGCGCTGTAGCGCTCCTCCGCGAACACCGGCGCGTTGTCGTTCACGTCCAGCACCCGCAGCGCCAGCACCGCGCTGCTCTGCAGCGCCGGCGACCCGCCGTCGGCCGCCCGCACCGTCACGTTGTACTCCGCCACCTGCTCCCGGTCCAGCTCTCTCGCTGTCACCACACGGTAGTAGTTTTCATAGGACTTCTCCAGCCGGAACGGGACGTCTTTGTCGATCGAGCAGCGCACCTCGCCGTTCGTCCCCGAGTCACGGTCCTGCACGTAGAAAAGGGCTACCACAGTTCCCGTGGGGGTGTCTTCCGAAATCTCGCTTAATGCAGACCTCACTGAAATCTCGGGTGCGTTGTCGTTGATGTCTGTCACAGTGATCACGACTTTCGCTATGTCGGGAAGGTCCCCACCGTCTCGAACCTGTATCTCCAGTTCGTAGGCAGTACCTTCCTCGAAATCTAAATTACGCATCAACGTGATGGATCCCGTTTCAGCGTCCAGATCGAATAGCTTTAACGCTTTCGCAGAAACCATTTGATATGAATATTTCACCTGCCCGTTCAGCCCCTCGTCGTTGTCCGTGGCCGTGACAGCGATGATGACGGAGCCCACGGGCACGTCCTCGGGCACACGCACCGTGTACTCGGCCTGGCTGAACACGGGCGCGTTGTCGTTCGCGTCCAGCACCGTCACGCGGATCCGAGCCGTGCCCGTCCGTGCCGGATCGCCGCCGTCGCTCGCCCTCAGCACCAGCTCGTGAAACGCCGCCTCCTCCCGGTCCAGCGCCTTGGCCAGCACCAGCTCGGGACGCTGATCGCCGCCGGGGCCCGTTTGCACGGCCAGCGAGAAGTGCTCGTCGCCGCTCAGCTCGTAGCTCTGCAGGGAATTCCGGCCCGAGTCCGGGTCGTGAGCCCTGGCTAGTGGAAACCGCGACCCCGGCGCTGTCGTTTCGATCATTCTCAGCTCTGTTTCTGCCTCTCTGAAGCTGGGCTCGTTGTCGTTAATGTCCGTAATTTCCACTTCTATTTCATAAAACTTCATTTCTCCCTCTACTACCAGCTCACAGCGCAGCACGCATTGCTGCACTTCCTCGCACAGCTGCTCTCTGTCGATCCTCGCCGCTGTCACTAAATGTCCCGTCTTCTCGTGCAGCGAAAAGTATTGCGTCCTGCCTCTTTCTGTAATATGAACACTGCGATCTCGGATCTCCGGCAGGTGCAGCCCCAGGTCCTTGGCCACGTCGCCCACGAAGGAGCCCTTGGGCATCTCCTCGGGCACCGAGTAGCGCAGCTGCCCCCACGCCGCCTGCCACGCCGCCAGCAGGACGGCGCAGAGCAGAGCCCGCTGCCGCCGGCCCCGGGGCACCGCAACACCGGCGGTCGCTCTCCGCCGCCGCTCACGGATCTGGCGCACAGTGTAGCTCCGGCGCTCTGCTCCCGGCCGCTGCTGCCAGCCTCTTCCGACCCCCTTCAGCACGTCCCCCCACCGCGGGGACGATCGCAGACTGCTCCGCCGCCGACTCTCACACCGGGACCGCGAGAGAGCCGGGCCGCAGCGGGCGGGGCTGCAGCGCCGGCGCTCTGCTCCCGGCCGCTGCTGCCAGCCTCTTCCGACCCCCTTCAGCACGTCCCCCCACCGCGGGGACGATCGCAGACTGCTCCGCCGCCGACTCTCACACCGGGACCGCGAGAGAGCCGGGCCGCAGCGGGCGGGGCTGCAGCGCTCCGAGCTTCCTCCCGCTCCTCTCGGTCAACAGCGGCGCCCGCAGCTCTCTGCCGGCACTGCACGCAGTGAAATGCAATGTGTTCATTTTAATACGGCGTACGGAGCATTGCGACTCCTAACACAGTAGTACAAAAGCAGAATTTTCATCACAAATATTTGTAGAAGACAAGATGGAATGACCGGCGCAAGGGTAGCGAAAGAAAGCCGTCTGAGATACACAGCTGTAGGTTACCTCATCACTCTGTGCCAACTCTATTTACTGCTACCCAGCAGGCAGAAAAGTTCCGGTAATGAACCCGTCCGGTTTCTATGTAATTATATTCAATCAAGTCATTCTGTAATCCTAGGAAGAGGCTTTTCTTTTCTCCGAATTTAAGATGTAAAGGGTTGACGCTCGCTAGCAAAACCTTCTTCTAAGTATTCTGTATTCATGTAGCTGTGGCATATTTTCAACAAAATACTCTAAGGCAGCGGGAAAAGAGCATTACAGCTGCACACCTTAGACTCTGATGGCCTTTGACAGATTTTCAAGTATACCTGATTCAAGTGCCTGAAGTGTTAATTGGCGAATCTCTTACGCATTTGATATCTATATTTGAATCTTAGAGGCTTATTATCCTTTTAAACAGACATTTATAAGAAATACTGGGGAAGAAGGAGTGGAAGGGGAAACCACCAAAAACCAAACCAAACAAACGAAAAATCCCCTAAGAGAACGAATTCTCTATACAGGGTCCAAAGACCTCTCTTTTTATAAAAAATAATAAGAAAAGGGCTCTGGAATAAAAAAAAAAAAAATTCCCCCATTTGAGACCTCAGTCTTCATCTACACCTGTGTATGAAGGAAATAAGGAAATACTAGGAATGGTTACAAAAAAAAAAAAAAAAAAATGCCACCCCAAGAAGGAAAAAAAAAA
>NW_024503768.1:8187-16749 GCF_017590055.1 Onychostruthus taczanowskii
AAATCACTCTGTTCTTTCATTCCTTCTCGGGGATATGGACCGGCCACTCTCACCTACACTATCCGGGGAAATCCAAGGAAAGGAGAGCTACGGTTTGGAAAGACGCAAGGGGAACAGCAGGAACTCGCGGCTCTGCAGAAAGAACTGCAGAGATAAATAATGACTGGAATAATTAAGCAACTTCGCCTACCACTCCTGAAGAAAATTTATGCCCAGATGCACTCAACACTTCCAGCAGGGAGGAACAACCTGTGATTTCTCCTTTCGTGTCGAAAATCCACGCGTCTCAGGGAAAAAAAAAAAACAAAAAAACAAAAAACCAAGCAAACACATCCCCCTTCCGTCCAACAAAACAGAGGTGATAATTCTCTTTTCGTAATTCTTTTACACAGAATCAGCTGATACCTTTCTGCAGGACAAAAATCCGTGTTCTCCATTAAAATGACAAATAACTGCTTAAAAAATCTTTCAAAAATCATGAGTGAATAATATATATCAATCCCATCGATGCTGCATTTTCTGCAACAGCGTTTCCTCAAAGCATGGGACACTACACGGCAAATCTTGGAAACAGGATTAAAACCCGCTTTACATCAGACAGATAATATCAGGGGAAGAAAATAGTCATCCTCACTAGACCTACAGTACGTGAAGCAGCCTTCTCTCAAAACATGGGAGGGCAAACAGGAGAGGGTTAGAACAACATGCAACTTCTCAATCAACAGGACCAGATGCTTGTTGTCTTTCAGAGTAAATACTGAAATAGCATTGACCAAGAGATAATGCCCAGGTCTTGACAAGCATATCGATCTGGGGAAAAAGATAAAGCCTGTTAAGAAAGGCTCAAGGAGAAGACCAGGACCTTACGGTTTTACAGACCTGCGGTAGGTCGGGTTTGGCAGACACTTCTCCCCCGAAAGCGCTGCTGTTGGAGCTCGGCTTCTCGCAGGAATCGCCGCCCAGCAGCTCCTCCGCCGACAGGACGGGCACCGGCGGCGGCGGCGGCGGCCAAGCGGCCTCGGGCACGGCGCGGGCCGGCGCCGGCACGCACAGGTTGTAGGAGTAGGGCAAGGTGCCCTCGCAGAAGTCGGCCGGGAAGGCGGCGCCGGCCAGCGAGAAGCGCTGCGCGCCCAGGCAGCGCAGCACGGCGGGCGGCCCGGCCCGGCGCAGCCGCGCCAGCACGGCCAGCGCCACGCTCAGCACCAAGAGCGCCGACAGCAGCGCCAGCGCCAGCACCAGGTAGAACTGCAGCTCGGCCGCCGCCGCCGCCGCCGCCTCGGCGCCCGCCGGCCGCTCGCTCAGCTCCGGCAGCGCCTCCTGCAAGCTCTCGGCCAGCACCACGTGCAGCGTGGCCGTGGCCGAGAGCGCCGGCTGCCCGTGGTCCTTCACCACGGCCACCACGCGCTGCTTGGCCGCGTCCCGCTCGGACACGGCGCGCGCCGTGCGCACCTCGCCGCTGTGCAGCCCCACGCGGAACAGCGCCGGCTCCGACGCCGGCACCAGCTCGTAGGACAGCCACGCGTTGCGCCCCGCGTCCGCGTCCACCGCCACCACCTTGGCCACCAGGTACCCGGCCTCGGCCGAACGCGGAACCACCTCGAAAGGAGTCGCCGCCGCTCCCGGAGCCTCTCCCGCCGCCGCCGCGGCTCCGCCTCCCGCCGCTGCCGGCCACAGCACCCGGGGCGCGTTGTCGTTGCGGTCCAGCACGAAGACGCGCACCGTGGCCGTGGAGCTGCGCGCCGGCGAGCCGCCGTCCTGCGCCCGCACGGCCACCGTGAACTCGCGCAGCTGCTCGTAGTCCAGGGAGCGCTGCGCGTACAGCGCGCCGCTCCGCGCCTCCACCGACACGAGCGGCGCCGCGCCCGCCGCGCCCGCGCTGCCGCCCGCCAGCCAGTAGCTCACGCGCCCGTTGGCGCCCGCGTCCGCGTCCCGCGCCTGCACGCGCAGCACCAGCGCGCCCGCCGCGTTGTTCTCCGCCACGTACGCGCTGTACGCCGCCTCCTCGAACACCGGCGCGTTGTCGTTCACGTCCGACACCTCCAGCACCAGCTCCGTGCTGCTCCACAGCGCCGGCCTGCCCCGGTCCCGGGCCACCACCGTCACGCGGTGCTCGGACGCCTGCTCGCGGTCCAGCGCGCTCGCCGTCACCACCTTGTACGAGCCGCCCGACGACGCCACGATCGACAGCGGCGCCTCTCCCGACAGCTCGCACGACACCTGACCGTTCTCGCCCGAGTCTCGGTCTCGCACTTTTAGCAGGGCCACCACGGTGCCTGTCGGGGCATCCTCTGGCACGGGGCTCGAGAGAGACAGAATGGTGATCTCGGGCGCGTTATCGTTCTCGTCTGTGATGTCGATCTGCACTTCGCAGCGATCAGTGAGCCCGCCGCCGTCCGTCGCCTCCACGCCAAAGAGATATATATTCCTCTCCTCGAAATCGAGGAGACCCGCTGTTCTAACTTCCCCGCTCTCACTCTCGATAGTGAACAATGCCCTAACGGATTCCGGGACGCTGCCAAAGGAGTAGGACACTCGCCCGTTGGAGCCTACATCCGCATCCGTCGCCCGTACCCGGAGCACCACCGACTCCACCGGCAGATTCTCTGCAACTCGCGCCTCGTAGAGGCTTTTGCTGAACACGGGTGGGTTATCATTGGCATCTGTCACGTTGATGCGAACCTGAACAGTCCCGGACCTTGCGGGATCCCCACTGTCTACCGCCATCAACACCAGCTCAAAGGAACTCTGCTTCTCCCGATCCAGCGGTCTCTCCAGTACTAATTCCGGCTGCGTTTTTCCACCTGGCTTTTGTTTCAATGTCAGCGAGAAGGACGGGTTGCTGGCGAGCTGGTAAGTCACCAAAGAGTTCCTACCCACATCCGCATCCCGGGACATTTCCAAAGGAAAATGAGCACCGGGAAGCGTCCATTCACCAATCTCGAGGTCCAGAGCACCCTTGCTGAAGGTCGGGGAATTGTCATTCACGTCCTCGATCGCCACCTCGACGTGGAAAATGTTCAGGGGGTTGTGCACCAGCGCCTCGAAGCTGACCGAGCAGGTCGCCGACTCGCCGCACATCTCCTCCCGGTCCAGCCTCTCATTCACGTACAGGTTCCCGTTCTCCTCGTTCACCGTGAAGTATTGCTTCTCCTCGCTCAGCCGCAGCTTGCGCGCCGGCAGCTCGTCCGCGCTGAGCCCCAGGTCCCGCGCCAGCGGCCCCACGAGCGAGCCTCTGCCCAGCTCCTCGGGGATGGCGTAGCGGACCCGCTCGGCCGCCGCCCGGCCCCACACGCACAGCAGCACCGCGGCCAGCAGCGCTCGCCCGCCGCCCGGCCCGCGCCTCTGCCGCCGCCTCACCGCCATTCTCTGCCCGCAGCGCTCGCCGCGCTCCTGCCTCCTGCCGCTGCCCTGCCTCCCTTCCAGCCGCTCTCGCCGGCGACAACAGAGACCGCTCAAACGCAGCGAGCTCGGCGCGCCGCCGCTCTCCGCCTCTCTCCGCCGCCGCCGCTGCTGCTGCTGCTGCTGCTGCTGCTGCTGGCGGTGCCGCTGCCGCTGTGGCCGGCGCCGGGCGAGCGAGCAGCCTGCGGGGGCAGGACGCTGCGGCGGCGGCGGCGGCGGCTCCAGCGCCGCTCGGCGGCGGCCAACAGCGACACCCGGAGGCGCCGCCGCGCCACTGCAGCCGCCGGATGGCCGCGCTCAAGGGGGCCCGGCTTTGGGCGGGGCTCAGCGGCTGCACCGGCCCCGGGGTCTCTCCCGACCGCAAACACAGAGCAGGAGCACTTGCTTAAAGACAAGCAGGAAACCCTATGATTAGAGCAACAATGTCCGTGTGATAACGATCTAAGTATTTGTGGCTGCAATAGACATGGAAACAAGTATTACACCTTATCAAAGAGTTTTGCACTCTCTGGTTTGAGATGGCACGAAAATCAGAAACCATACACGTGTTCCAAAAATACAGATTTGTTCTCTCATGCAGAGTCAAAGAATTGAAACTAAAATCTGAAAAGAAGATTGCTGAGATGCTTTACAATTTAATTGTTCCAGTGATACCCGAGATATTCTTTGCCCATCACCTGTGCAAAACCGGTGTAAATCAAAAGGACATTTTTACAGTGATTAATGCTTGTAAAGAAATGTGTAGCACAGAAGCAGTGGATCTGCTCTCAGATAAATGGCAGTGTACATACATCCCTGCCAGGGAATAAGAAAGTGCAAAGCAGTGCAGACTCTGCCCTGTGTGCATCTTTACACTGACTCTTCTTCCATACAGAAAACCCTCTGTGCTTTTGGTGGAAACTCAAAAATTATGCCTGCTACAATTATTGATTTAATATTTCCATTGTTTTGATTTTCCTAACCTTTAGGCAAAGTCCCAACATCTCCCGAATCTGTTTCAGGACTGCAAAATCAGCTGAATGGTTTTCAATGAATTCTGAAGATTCATATACAAACCCCAAACTTCCATCTAACCTCATCAGAGAGGGGGAGATATTTCAGTGCTGTGATTTTTCTGTGCTTTACCACAACACAGCCTTAAATATTCTTTCCCAGAGCAAGTGGAAACTCACTGAGGCCTCAAGGTGCCAGCTAGGCAAGCTGCAAGAGTATTTCAGGACTATAAGGTCTCTCTGACTGGACTAAATGACTTTACTAAGCACCAGAAAAACAGAAGTCCTTGGCACTTACTATATCAAAGAAGCCAAACCAAATACCTCCCACTGCCATACCTGGGGCAAATCATTGGCTACTGTGACACATCAGGGCCTGTGCAGTGCAGGAAATCACACAGAGCAGCTCGTAGCTGTGTAGACCTCAGAGACACAAGAAGAATCCCCAGCTAAGTGGAACTGGACAGCGGCATTTTACAGCTACCCACTTGAGTTAAGCAATTTTTCATTTTCCTCACATACAGCATTCTGTCTTCATTTGGTTCTCAAGGGAAGTTACTATTTCCTGCAAAGCAGCACTCACATGTGGGAAGGAAACATGAACCATGGCCTTCCACAAAAGAGAGCCTGAATTGAGATCCAAGGTGGAAAATGTAATTACCACTTTCATGAACTCTCTATCAAGATATGTACTTCCCCTCTTTTATCACATGCACAGATCCACAAAGATCTGACTGCTCCTAAGGTCATTTTTACATCTCTTAACATCTATGACAAAATTAGAACACAGATATATCCCCCTCCCATGTCCTCATTCCACATCAGCTGTAATAACATGTCAAGGAAAGAAAACCACACAAGCAATGCAGAGATGCATAAGAAGTGCTTTCAGAGAAACTCACCAGGAGGAAATCTCAGCCTTCTCTGCGGGCCGCTCTGCACTTTGACAGCTGCAGCAGAGATGATTCTGCATTATCACAGCATAGACAAAATGTTCCTGGCTGAGCAGACATGGTCATGAAACCCTTCCTCTGTACAGCTGTAAACACCACAGGTGTGTGTGGGAACTGCACCTGCACTCGGGCAGCTGGGACAGAGGAGACCTTCCAGTGAGATCAGACACCCTGAGGTTCAGCTCATGACCACAAGCACTGCAAGAGTTAGAAACACGTGGAAATGGACAGATGCAATAACATTCCGTAGGTCGCCCTTGCTCTACAGAAGGAACTCAAATCACACTGGACTCCATCAGGCACAGCCTGGGGTTATCTGTGACATGTGACAAGCAAGGCAATGACCGAGTTCTTCTCCAGCCTCACACACAGAGCTCCCCTGTCTGCTTTTTCTTCCATGCCAGGCCACTGTGAGGTTTTGCTTGTGGCCATCTCCTCACTGCTCAAATCTACCATGAGAGGATAATGCACTGCAGCCACACCCAGAAGGGAGGTGCAATTCTTTGCTCACCACCATTATGATGAGGAACTGAAGGATTCTAGAGCACACAAATGATAAACAACCCTAGTGAAAGATCAGCAGTCACCCAATGGAGAATGGCTCATCAAACCATTAGATTTGGGGGCATCTCCTCCCTGATAGTATCACATTCTCATTTCCACAGAGATGCAACATCTCCAAATACCATATTTACATCTATTTCTCCAACAGAAACAGAACAGAAAGTCACTCTCATATCTGCTGTCTTCCACTCCCACTGCAATAAGTGAAGGGGACATTAACACACCATACATTACTCAAAAAATGATTGGTTGTTGATAATAGAAAACACGACCACATACTGCATAAATCAAAGAAAAAAAAATCAGCAGTAATACTCAAAACATGAATTGGATAAGGCGAGAAAGCATACGAAGACATCAAGTAGTCAGAGATGCTCACTGTGAAATGCTCTAGGCCTTCATTGCAGGCATTAAAATCCATCCCTGAGAGCACCTGGAAGTCACTGAGGCCTCAAGCTGCAAGTGTGGCCTGGAAGACTTACACAGCACAGCAGGATAGGGGGGTTCATTTGAAGAATTAGTCCTCTCCTCAGCAACTTCTTCTACTGCATGCATGGCCTGCTCACCTTGCACAGTTATGAAACCATCATTTCAAACAGCTTCTCATCAGCCTCTTTCTTAAGGTAAATCTTCTGACAAATTCCAACAGATTCTCTTCTTGCTCCTGGTTCCTATTTTTCCTGTTACACACACACACAACTTTCTCCTAGGTGGCTGCAGTAATGATGTGCTGAAAAAAAACAGTCACTGTTTCCTATTTAAAAGTACTGACCAGAATTGTGAAAAGGAGCTGCAACCTCCCTGGAAACAAACCCCTGAATGAAAGTGCAGTTACAACTCTGAAGAAACTCTATATCACATTGTAGCATAGAAATACAGGTAAATAATGGAGGTTTCACACTGGATTAATTGGCTCTTCCAGCCAACAATTACAGTTCTACACAAACACTTACTGTGGAAAATGTTACCATTGGAAGATTGTCATTGTCTTTCATGACACAGAAACCAGGATCAGAACAGCAATGGCACTGCCTTTGGCACCAAGCATGAAATCAAACCATTTCTCTGCCAAACCCATAGAGCTTCAATGACTTTCCTGGCACAAAACTGAGCTCTCACCCTCCTCACTCTGCGTTTACAGCCTGCAGTTTCACCATCAACACATACCAAAATTTTAGTTCCATATCAGCCACAGGGAAAAGAA
Organism: Onychostruthus taczanowskii; assembly: GCF_017590055.1. Classification (NCBI taxonomy): domain Eukaryota; kingdom Metazoa; phylum Chordata; class Aves; order Passeriformes; family Passeridae; genus Onychostruthus; species Onychostruthus taczanowskii. Next base: position 15,300 of record NW_024503768.1, read on the forward strand.
CACCTTGGGGAAACATCCATTCATGAAGTTGTATTTCTTAAATGAAGTATTCAGGGTCAGGCTGGCTGGGGATCTGAGCAACCTGCTCTGGTGGAAGATGTCCCTGCCCACGGCAGAGGAGCTGGAACAAGAGGATCTTTAAGGTGTTTTGCAACACAAACCATTCTCTGATTCTGTGTTTCTAGGATAATATGATTACATGTACAGCTTCAAGGGATGGATGAGAGATGCTCTCCCTGCAGGGCAATTATATGTTTTGGAGTTTGCAGAATTGCCAGGCACAATGAGGATCAGCTTTACTCCTTAACAAAAATACAAGCAACCCACCAAACAAACAACCCAAACCAAACAAATCTAATCAACCGAGCCAAGAATGGGAAAACCCCAGAAGAGTATCAATCATGGCCTCACATTTCAGATTGGGTCAGCTGTAGTATATACACAGCACAGGAAACTGGACTGTAACTCATACACAGGAGGCCTCACACAGGAGCTCACTACACAGACCCCACACTGACATTTCCTTGGATACAAAGACAAAGAAAAAGCTTGGAACCACAGCTGTGGGCCTCATCCAACTACTAGGACAAAATACACAGCACAGGAAACTGGACTGTAACTCATACACAGGAGGCCTCACACAGGAGCTCACTACACAGACCCCACACTGTCATTTCCTTGGATACAAAGAGAAAGAAAAAGCTTGGAACCACAGCTGTGGGCCTCATCCAACTACTAGGACAATCAGAAGTGGACACAATTCATTCATGCAGTTTGAACTGTATCACAGTGAACTCCAGCACCAGCCCTGTCTCTGGACACACAGACTTCTTCTCTCTGTCCAAACATAACATGAAAGCAAAGTTTGCATTCAGACATCATTGGATGAAAACTCATGTGCCCAGCTTCTCAGAGCCCAAGCATCACAACTAAGATTATTCTGTTCCTCCCAATTATTTGAACAAGTGGGAAATGTTATAGAGGCCATAAATGACTACCAGCTCTGTCAAAGACCCACACATCCAAGTAGCACCTCAAAGGCAACATCAGCGTTCTTCAGCACATGGACTCCTCAAAGGATGTGTGACAGCCACTCTTGATGCAAAGGAATATGGAACCCAAACGAGGCCATTTGAGTCCAAACCACACAACTGAAAATCATAAGACTCCTCCTGACTCATTTCCAGAAGGCCAGCAATAGCCCTGGGGATCAACAAAACACATGCCATGTCTCCACCAGGACTCCTCACACACCACAGCCCCAACACGCCCCACTAACCCTTCACAGAACCCATGCTTAACACGGATCATCACAAGTTAGAGAGACAGCACCAAAAAGGGAAGTTGCTCAGATTTCTTACCATGAACCATTCTCAGTATCTTCTCACCATGGATAATATTTGACATCTCAGCCAAGCCATGAGACAACTAAAAGCATTTATTACAGAGA
>NW_024503768.1:17745-19597 GCF_017590055.1 Onychostruthus taczanowskii
AAGGCTTGAGGGGGAACCTGCCCGATGTTCACATAATGACAGGAAAGTGCACCAGCCTTCAGAATTTCATCGGAAAAATATTAACTATGCTTTAAGGAAAATCTCCTATGCAAGACAGAGAACACGGCGGGGAAAGGGCAGGGGAGCATCAAAAGAAAGCATCGCGGAGAGAATCTGGTGCGAGAAACTCACCGAGGGAGGGGCAGAAGACGCGGGCAGGGCGGCGGCCGGGTCCTCGTCCCCGAGCAGCGGCGCGGGCTCGTCGGGCGGCGGCCGGGCCGGGAGGGTGTCGCAGCAGCTGGCGGCCGAGAAGCGCAGCTGGCTCTTGCGCGAGTCGGCCGTGAGCGACACGTCGTGCGAGTAGGACTGCAGGAAGGCGCGCACGCCGTCGATGCCCACGAAGTGCGACACGGGCACGCCGCGCAAGGCGCCGCTGTCGGCCGGCAGCAGCTGCTGGCGGTGCCAGCGGCGCAGGCGCAGCGCCAGCAGCAGCAGCAGGAAGGCCACGAAGAGGCACGACACGGCGGCCACGGCCAGCACGAGCCAGCGCGTCAGGCCGGCGGCCGGCTCGCCCGGCGCCGCCGCCTCGTCGGCCGCGCTGCCCAGCTCGGCCAGCAGCTCGGCCACGCTCTCGGCCAGCACCACGCTGAGCGTGGCCGTGGCCGAGAGCGCCGGCCGCCCGTGGTCCTTGACCAGCACCACCAGGCTCTGGCGCGCCGCGTCGCGGGCCAGCGGCGAGCGCGCCGTGCGCACCTCGCCGCTGTGCAGCCCCACGCGGAACAGCCCCGGCTCCGTGGCCTTGGCCAGCTCGTAGGACAGCCACGCGTTCTGCCCCGCGTCCGCGTCCACCGCCACCACCTTGGCCACCAGCGCGCCGGCCTCCGACCGGCGCGGCGCCAGCTCCACGCCCGACCACGCCGCGCCCGAGCCCGCCGCCGCGCCCGGCGGCGGGTACAGCACCTGCGGCGCGTTGTCGTTCTCGTCCACGATCAGCAGCCGCACCGACACGTTGCTGCTCAGCGCCGGCGCGCCGCCGTCCTCCGCCCGCACCCACAGCTGCAGCTCGCGCAGCTGCTCGTAGTCGAAGGAGCGCAGCGCGTACAGCGCGCCCGTCTCCGCCTGCACCGACACGTACGACGACAGCGGCGCGCCCCGCACCCGCCCCTCCGCCAGCCGGTAGCGCACGCGCGCGTTCTGCCCCCAGTCCGCGTCCGTGGCGCGCACCGTCAGCACCAGCGCGCCCGCCGCGTTGTTCTCCGCCAGCCGCGCGCTGTAGCGCTCCTCCGCGAACACCGGCGCGTTGTCGTTCACGTCCAGCACCCGCAGCGCCAGCACCGCGCTGCTCTGCAGCGCCGGCGACCCGCCGTCGGCCGCCCGCACCGTCACGTTGTACTCCGCCACCTGCTCCCGGTCCAGCTCTCTCGCTGTCACCACGCTGTAGTAGCTGCCGTGAGAGCTCTCCAGCCGGAATGGGACATTCCCATCCAGCGAGCAGCGCACCTCGCCATTCGCACCAGAGTCGCGATCATGAACATGCAGCAGAGCTACCACTGTCCCCGACGGTGCGTCCTCAGAAATCTCACTTAGCGCTGACCGTAAAGAAATCACTGGTGGGTTATCATTTATGTCTGTGAGGGTGATCGCGACTTTGGCAGTGTCGAAAAGCTGTCCTCCGTCCCGTGCCTGCACCTCAAGTTCGTAAGAGTCGCCTTCCTCGAAGTCCAGGCTTCTCAGCAAAGTGATCGCACCCGTCTCGGAATCCAGATGGAATATCCTCGAGGCTCTTTCTGTTATTTTCTTTAACGAGTATTTAACGTATCCGTACAGCCCCTCGTCGGCGTCCGTGGCCGTG
>NW_024503769.1:0-498 GCF_017590055.1 Onychostruthus taczanowskii
AGTTAAATGTCTTCACATTTCAGTTAGGCAAAACAACCTCTCTGGGCCTGTGATCCAAGGAACACCTTCAGGCCCCAAAAAATATGAACAGAAGTGAAGTTCCACGGGGAGGAATCCCGGGAACTCTTGTCCCTGCCCTTACCTGATCGGTAACGTTCATCTCTGGCTCCCCCTGAGCGAGCTCGGTGGAATTTGGATGAGGATGAGGAGGATGATGCTGAGGCTGGAGCTGCAGATGGAACTGGCATCTGAGGTTTGGGTTCCTTCTGTAGAGCTGGATCAACCACTGGAAAACGGAGAGGGAAATAAAAAGAGCTTTTTTGGACCACACTCTTCCCTTCTCCCATGACAGGGCTGTGGATGTCACAAAGCTGGTTTGTCACTCAGTGTCCCAGTGACCAGATTGTTATTGACTGGAAAAACAACAACAATAAACCAGCAGCAAGAGCCTTTGCTGTTCCCATTAATCACAAACCCAAGGAGACCTCCAGTTGGTTC
>NW_024503770.1:0-498 GCF_017590055.1 Onychostruthus taczanowskii
ATGGGGACAGTTCCAGGGCACGGGATCATTGATCAGCTGCCCCACAACCTGCACGAGACTCTCCCAGCGCAGACAGAGCTGCCAGGCTGGGATGCCCAAAGCCCTGAGCAACCCCTAAGACCCTCCCAGGAACCTTCAACTCCCTCAAACCCAGCATCCCCCCATCCCCTGGATATCCCCCCATGTCCCCATCCATGTCTTAGTTCAATGTCATTATTTTTTACCCCAGTTTTGCGTGTTTTGAAGGGACAAAGAGAAATAAAAGGAAAATCCCGGCTAAGGAGAGCCAGGAGGATGTGGAGCCCCCAGACAGGTGATTTCCCAACATGGATAACTGGCAGCAGGGATTGTCGGGGCTCTGCCCACTTGGGGTCACTGGGGATCATCGAGGGTGGATCCCTCTGTGCAAGATGGAGCTGGAGCAGTGCATGAAGCTCTTCCTGCACTCGGGACATTCTCAGGTCATCTCTAAGTGGTGCCTCTGTTGGTGTTGGGTCA
>NW_024503771.1:0-498 GCF_017590055.1 Onychostruthus taczanowskii
AACAAAACAAAACAAAACAAAAACATCTCTTGTGAATATTCTTGTGCTGAGACAGAGTAATTTGGAGGACTGGAAGCTGGAAAATTAAGTAGTGTGGCCATAGGGGTACTACAGGCAACTAACAAAATGATGTAACTATGAAACAAACAAAAATCCATAAAGTGCTATAAAATATGCATGTTCTTTTACATATATATCTGAAGGGGAAAAAGTCACTGCAGTTCTTCCATTAAAGATGACAGGAATGCCACAAGAATGCTAGGCACACACAGACTGCAAAAAGCCATAGGAAAAAGAGGTTTACAAGTAGCATATGCTTTCAATCTGCAGGAAATAAATCTGATCTTTTGGATATCAAATGCAAATCCCACTAACAGGATGTGAAAACAAGAATGGATTGACCATCTCAAAACTGAAAATCTGACATAGTATGAAAGCACCTCTGCCACCTACTTCTGCTTTCGTTTCAGGGTTTTGTTCCAACAGCACTCCTGGTTT
>NW_024503772.1:0-498 GCF_017590055.1 Onychostruthus taczanowskii
GGGGGGGGTGGCGGGATTTGGGGTTTTTCCACCCCAAATCCGGTGTGGGGCTGGCGCTGAGCCCACTCTCACCCACCCCGTCCTTCGGGGGTCCCAGCCCTTCCCGGGGGGGGTCCCAGAGCAGTACAGAAGGGTCCTGGCCCCTCCCGGGGGTCCCAGTACAGGGGGTCCCGGCCCTTCCCGGGGGGGGTCCCAGAGCAGTCCAGGGGCCCTTCCCAGCCCAGGGGGGTCCCGGCCCTTCTCGGGGGTCTCAGCCCAGCCCTTTTAGGGGGGCCCAGCCCTTCCCGGGGGTCCCAGCCCTTCCTGGGGGGGGGTCCCAGAGCAGTCCAGGGGGGTCCCAGCCCTCCCCGGGGGTCCCAGCTCAGGAGGGTCCCAACCCTTCCCGGGGGTCCCGGCCCTTCCCGGGGGTCCCATCCCAGGGGGGTCCCAACCCTTTCCGGGGGTCCCGGCCCAGGGGCGTCCCAACCCTTCCCGGGGGTCCCAGCCCTTCCCGGGGGT
>NW_024503773.1:0-498 GCF_017590055.1 Onychostruthus taczanowskii
AGCCGCATGATGGACGCTTTGTCCAGGTGGGCGCTGACGCCGCGGGCGAAGGGCAGCGCCAGCGCCAGCTGCCCGAACACCTCGGCCTCGCGGCTCCGCCGGCACCGGGCGGCGTCCCGGGAGCGCTCCCGGCGGCCCTCGGGGGTCGGCCTGGGGGGCATCCCAAAATTGAGACCCCCCAAAACCCCAAAAATCCCCAAACTGTACACCAAACCCCACCCTGTATACAGAAAACCCCACCGGATCTCCCTAAAAAAATCTCCCAATTAACCCCACCCTGTCCCGGGAGCGCTCCCGGCGGCCCTCGGGGGTCGGCCTGGGGGGCACCCCGAAAAATGAACCCCAAAAAGCCCAAACTGAACCCTAAAGGTCCCAAAAACCCCAAACGGAACCTCAAAAACCCCAAAAATAACCCCAAAACCCTCCTTTTTATAGCAAAAACATCTCCCGGTGAACCCCACCCCGTCTGGAGAGCGCTCCCGGAGCCACTCGGGGGTC
>NW_024503774.1:0-498 GCF_017590055.1 Onychostruthus taczanowskii
CTGGGGGAAAAAATCAGGGAATTTGGGAAAAAAACGTGAAGAAAAATGGAGAAAAAACGGTAAAAAAATTGTAAAAAAATGGGATTTTTTTAGGGATTTTTTTGGATTTTTGGGGTTTTTTGGAGTTTTTTAAGGAATTTTGGGAATTCCCAAAAATCCCAAAATTCCGGGGGAAAATCCGGGAATTTGGGCAAAAAACCGGGAGAAAAACGGAGAATAAACGGTCAAAAAATGGGATTTTTTAGGTGTTTTTTTTTGTGATTTTTGGGGGGTTTTGGTGATTTTGGGGGGGTTTTGGGGGTTTTTTTTGTGATTTTGGGGGGTTTTTTTAGGAATTTTGGGAATTCCCAAAAATCCCAAAATTCCGGGGGAAAAAATCCGGGGGAGTTTTTTTAGGAATTTTGACAATTCCCAAAAATCCCAAAATTCCGGGGGAAAAAATCCGGGAATTTGGGCGAAAAATGGGAAGAGAAATGGAGAAAAAATGGCCAAAAATGG
>NW_024503775.1:0-498 GCF_017590055.1 Onychostruthus taczanowskii
TTTGAGGAATTTTGGGGATTTATTTTTGAATTTTGGGGATTTTTTAGGGGGAATTTTGAAAAATTTTTGGGAATTTTTGGGAAATTTTGGGGGAATTTTTGAGGAATTTTGGGGATTTTTTTTTAATTTTGGCTGGTTTTGGAGGGAATTTTGGGGGAATTTTTGGGGGAATTCTGGACGTTCTTGGGGGAAATTTTGGGGAATTTTTGGGGAATTTTGGGGGAAATTTTTGAGGAATTTTGGGGATTTGTTTTTTAATTTTGGGGATTTTTTTAGGGGTTTTTGAGGTTTTTTGGGGGGAATTTTGAAAAATTTTTGGGGAATTTTTGAGGAATTTTGGGAATTTTTTTTTTGAATTTTGGCCGGTTTTCGAGGAAATTTTGGGGGAATTTTTGGGCGAATTCTCGACGTTCTTGGGATTTTTTGGGGGAAATTTTTGAGGAATTTTGGGGATTTATTTTTTAATTTTGAGGATTTTTTAGGGGAAATTTTGAAAAA
>NW_024503776.1:0-498 GCF_017590055.1 Onychostruthus taczanowskii
GAGCCCCAGGTGAGCCCCGGGTGAGCCAGGCCGGGGGCAGGGCGGGGTTCCAGGGCCAGGTGGGACCCCCAGCCCCCACTGGCACCTCAGGTGCCACCCCCGGTGTCACCCCTGGTGCAGACCTCTCCTCATTCCACCTGTCCCTCCCCAGGATCCTTCTGACCCTGCTGGTCACTCCCTGTCCCCGCTGGTCACTCCCTGTGTCCACCCCAGGATTCTGCTGACCGTGGTGGTCACTCCCTGACCCCACTGGTCACTTCCTGTCCCTCCCCAGGATCCTGCTGACCCTGCTGGTCACTCCCTGGCCCTGCTGACCCCACTGGTCACTCCCTGTCCCCGCTGGTCACCCCCTGTCCGTCCCCAGGATCCTGCTGACGGTGGTGGTCACTCCCTGACCCTGTATCCATTTCCCTGACCCTGCTGGTCACTCCCTAGGATCCTGTTGACCCCGCTGCTCACTCTGTGTGTCCACCCCAGGATCCTGCTGACGGTGGTGGT
>NW_024503777.1:0-498 GCF_017590055.1 Onychostruthus taczanowskii
ACTGTCCAGAGACCTGAGACCCACACTGAATGTGCTAGGGAGGACAAGCTGAGCTCAGTTGAAATCAAGAGTTTCCAAGAAATTCAGTGGAGTTATATGATAAGGTACAGTTATATCAGAATAAATTGGCTGCAGCTGTATGGCTGGATTACCAGGAAGGTTTTGGAAGCCTTTAGATCTAGCAGCTAAGCTCCCTAGGACTGCAGAAAAACAGGCATGCACATTTGCAGTCTATTGCTTCAGGAACCTGATAGAAAAATGCCACCTAATTATCAAGCCTTAATTTGGAGCTAGTCATCACTTTATCCTCCAGGCAGCAATTAAAACCCCACTGCTCTCAAGCAGAAACACCCTGAGGAGTCTAAGCACCACTGAAGCACAGCTGCTTGAGTGGGCTTTGAGCTTTGACTCCTGACTGTTAGAATAATTCAGAGTAAATGACACAAAACCTGCCATTGATGTCTTAATCCCAGTTTTCCATTTTTTCATTGCTCACCT
>NW_024503778.1:0-498 GCF_017590055.1 Onychostruthus taczanowskii
TTTTCCCCCTATTTTTCTCAGATTTTCTCCCATTGTTTTCTGATTTTTTTCCCCATTTCTTTCTGACTTTTTCCCATTTTTTTCTCTATTTTTCTCAGATTTTTCCCATTATTTTCTGATTTTTTTCCCATTTTTCCCCTATTTGTCTCAGATTTTTTCTAATTTTTTTCCCATTTTTTTCTGATTTTTTTCCTATTTTTCCCCTATTTGTCTCAGATTTTTTCTAATTTTTTTCCCATTATTTTCTGATTTTTTTCCCATTTTTCCCCTATTTGTCTCAGATTTTTTCTATTTTTTTTCCCATTTTTTCTGATTTTTTTCCTATTTTTCCCCTATTTGTCTCAGATTTTTTCCCATTTTTTCTGATTTTTTTCACATTCTTTTCTGTTTTTTATCAGATTTTTATCAGATTTTTTTCACATTCTTATCTGATTTTTATCAGATTTTTTTCCCATTTTTTTCCCATTTCTTCCCTATTTTTCTCAGATTTTTTCCCAT
>NW_024503779.1:0-11680 GCF_017590055.1 Onychostruthus taczanowskii
GAAGTATTTTGGCAGTTATTCTTGGTACTATATGTTGCTAATTCCCCCCTTGGAGGAATTACTCAGTTCTTCAATCCTCATTATATGCCCTGCTCTAAAAGACTTTTATGTGATTTTCCCTCTCTCAGTGTCTTCACACTTGTCCAACAAGGTTTTCTTTCTAAGAATATGAATCACAATATCCCAAAGGATTAAAAAATGCTTGGGTATTTGTTCCCTAAGTATTTAGAAAAGAAGAATAAAAAAAAAATCTGTATAATAAGTGCTGGATGTAAAATGCAATTAAAAATAAACTTGAGAGTTCTCCCAAAAACCTTGTTATACTTGCCCAATTATCCAATCAAGAAAAAAACCAAACAAAATTAAAAGTAACAGCAAATTTACTTAAGTAGCTTAATATATATAAAATTGAATACACTCAAAATATTGACAATACAATTGGTTAAAACAAGGAATAATTTGGTTCTGATAATAGCAGATAAGCAAAAGTAACCGTGCGGGGCAGCGCGGGGTACGGAGGGCAGGGCTTGACCCCCGTCACCTCACGTCCGAGCTTGTCAAGCCAAAATTCCCCTTTTTATGCTGTATGTCATCACCATCTCCTCCCATTTTCGATTCCTCACACTTGTATCACCACCCTCATCATCACCTTTACTACCCATGCTCCACCATCCTCTAAGGGGGTTCTGCCACTTTTTGGGGCTCTTTTTTGAGGAAGGCCTCTCCTCTTCCTCGGTGTCCTTTAGTTCACCTTTTGGATTACACACGTGCACCAAGCTGATATAGTATAAGCCAACATTATGTTCTAACATTAAAGCAATAAATCTCATATAATTAACATTTTCCTGGTGTCCAAACAAATCTTCCTCTCTTCCAATTAAATTTAGTAATAGTTATCTCTTGCTTCTTCCTGTTCTGAACATCTGCAGGAGACGCGGGGCGGGGGGAAGCCCTCATCTCCCTTTCTTTCTTGGCATTACACCTTCAACTGTTTTATTATTTCCAAATGTTAATTACTGTATCAATATTGATTACTGCTTCAATTTTATCAGCACAAGTAATACCAATTTATTACATTTCCTTTCTAAGAATATGAATCACAATATCCCAAAGGATTAAAAAAAATAGTGGGTATTTGTTCCCTAAGTATTTACCAAAGAAGAATAAAAAGAAATCTCTATAAATACTACTTGCAATATGGAAATAAAATTAAACTTGAGAGTTCTCCCAAAAACCTTCAGAAAAAAACCCATGTATTCTATAAGTCTAGATAATTCATTTACAGAATACAAAAAGGGACATGTTCTAGAAGAGAACACTTGTACCACAGCGCTGCACAGAATTACATGCTTTCAAGCTTTTTGCACTTCAGGGCCAGTATCATTCTCTGCACTGCAACGCTCTGAGCATGTTCTGCTCACTGTGGCAGCTTTCTGCTCTCCCCTGGTACAGATCATCCTCCCAGCCAAGGCTGAGTGCAGCCACCACAACTCCCAGCATCTTCCCACCCAGCAAGAACCGAGCGAGAGAGATGGCTTCCACCAAGTGCTGCGTGTTCTAACACTGCCGCCTCACAGCTGCTGAAAGCCTCAATTTCTGTGTTGCGGAGTGTTAGTTTATTGAGTCACATGCTCCGCTACCTTGTGGTATGTTCAGGTGCTCCCCAAATTATTACAGCTAGTTTCTCCCCTGTGTTATGCCCTGCTACCCGACTGTCCCTCCAAGAATCCTCTCCCTCCTTCCCACTCTTTTCCCTGTCTGTCAAGGCAACCCGGCCCCTTTACCCTGTCCATCAGCCCAAACCCTACCCTTTGTTCCAGAAAGTTCCCTGTCCCTCACCCTGAGATCCAATCCCTATCCCAACCCTCTCTCCTCCCCTTGTTCTGATTTGTTGTAGCCCTCAAAACCCCACCCCAAGACTTGCTCATTGGTTACTCTATGGTGCCTACCCCCTGTTCTGAGAGATTTTAAAAACCCGTGCACAGGGGGGCAGGGGGATTTTTTTGCTTGTGTTCCTCCTTGGCAGTTGTGTGCTGCGTAACCACCCCTTTTCTCTCCTAGTAAATTTGCTGGACTTTACAGTGCATAAGAGCCTCCTCTGCCTCCTTCACTGGGTGCTCGTGGCTCCTCCAGGGGTCTCTACTGCTGGGCGACTGGCTTAGAGATTCTGGCTCAGGCAAAACCCCAGTCTAGCCACTTCCCTGCTCTCGCCATGGGCCCTGGAGCATCACGGAGCTAGCCTGGGCTGCGGAAGACAGTGGCAGTGGTCCATGCCCTGGCATGTCACAGCCCCCAGAGCCACACCTGCCAGGCCACCAGCCCCAGCCTTGGTCCCCGCTGCTGGCCTCAGTGGCTCCTGGCCATCCTCACCCTGAGTGCAAAGGCAGCCTCAGGATCCCCTCAGGGCACTCTGGATCCAGGCTGCAGACACCTTAAAGCCATCACTGAAAGGGACATGGATGGGGACTGCAGCTGGATCTTCCAGTGCTCACCGCCTCTGACTGTGCTCTAGGTGAACCCAAACCTCAGCTGCTGCAGCTTGAGCACATTTACCCTTCTTGCCCATCTTGGAACGTGGTGTTCCCATATCATACACAAGCCTGTTGCAGGGAGTGACCAGCTCCCAGCTGATCTGCTACCCTTGGCTTTACTTTCTGTTTTCCAGCAGCGAACTTAATGGGTACACTCATGAGAATCTCAGCACATCGTTTGCTCCTCAAGAGCTCTTACGCAAAAAACTCCACTCATCACTAGTTTTTGGACAGAGGAGGAGGTGATGACAAGCGTAAGGCACAGACAGGGCCCTGACATAAGAATTCTTGAGCCATAGAATTCCACACGTTGCTCTTCCCGGCTGCTTGGCTCATATTTTTATAGCCAGTTCTGGACAGGGGCTGCTGCTGATAGGGTACGAAAATTTAGAGAAATGAAGGTGCAGGAGACAACCAAAACCACGAGGGAAGACACTTAGAATTATAGAGCACAAGAGAAGACCTTGCAGATGGCTCAATAGAAAATGCCAGCAGCAGCGCCCGGAGCCCGGAGCTGCTCACTGCCACCACAGGGGCTCCCCAGTGCCCTGCTGGTTTGTGTGTGATCCCTGCTGGGCTCCCTCTGCCCCTTCAGCAGACACAGCCCTGCCTGGAAAGGGCTTCGTGCTGTGGTGTTCTCAGCTTGCTGCAGGCTACATTCTTAGCAGCACTGAAAGAAGAGGTGAAACAACGAGCCGTTTTCTGTCCTGCCTGCAGCTCGGAGTGCCCGGAGCCCGGGCCCGTGAAGAGCTGCTCCTGGCGCTCGCTGTGCCCAGCCCGCTGTGCCAAGCAGCCGCGGCCATGGAGACACAGGCGGGAGCTCCGCCCGAGGCCGCCAGCCGGCCAGGCCCGGCTCGCAGCTGCGGGGACGCCGGCAGCCTGTGCCTGAGGCCGAGGCCATGGCGGGGGGTTTGTGGGCAGGGCTTTTGCCGGCCGGAATGTGCCGCCTCCCGTGTGGGCTCGGCTGCGCCAGAGGCAGGCGGGAGCGCGGCGGGAGCGCGGCGGGGCCGGCAGCGGCGGGCAGAGGCCGCAGAGAGCAGCAGCCCGGCCGGGCCCGCTGCGGAGCGGCAGGGAGCTCCCGGGCAGCCCTGGGCCGTGTCTGTGCACCAGCCCCAGCCTTGGTCCCCGCTGCTGGCCTCAGTGGCTCCTGGCCATCCTCACCCTGAGTGCAAAGGCAGCCTCAGGATCCCCTCAGGGCACTCTGGATCCAGGCTGCAGACACCTTAAAGCCATCACTGAAAGGGACATGGATGGGGACTGCAGCTGGATCTTCCAGTGCTCACCGCCTCTGACTGTGCTCTAGGTGAACCCAAACCTCAGCTGCTGCAGCTTGAGCACATTTACCCTTCTTGCCCATCTTGGAACGTGGTGTTCCCATATCATACACAAGCCTGTTGCAGGGAGTGACCAGCTCCCAGCTGATCTGCTACCCTTGGCTTTACTTTCTGTTTTCCAGCAGCGAACTTAATGGGTACACTCATGAGAATCTCAGCACATCGTTTGCTCCTCAAGAGCTCTTACGCAAAAAACTCCACTCATCACTAGTTTTTGGACAGAGGAGGAGGTGATGACAAGCGTAAGGCACAGACAGGGCCCTGACATAAGAATTCTTGAGCCATAGAATTCCACACGTTGCTCTTCCCGGCTGCTTGGCTCATATTTTATAGCCAGTTCTGGACAGGGGCTGCTGCTGATAGGGTACGAAAATTTAGAGAAATGAAGGTGCAGGAGACAACCAAAACCACGAGGGAAGACACTTAGAATTATAGAGCACAAGAGAAGACCTTGCAGATGGCTCAATAGAAAATGCCAGCAGCAGCGCCCGGAGCCCGGAGCTGCTCACTGCCACCACAGGGGCTCCCCAGTGCCCTGCTGGTTTGTGTGCTTGGAGCTCTGGAAGTTTGTTTTTTTGCTTAGGGAAAGGCCATGCAAAAGTACTGGGAAAACTAGTCACTAACAGAGTAGCCTACAGAGCTCCAAATATATGTGCAAAGAATAGAGAAAACATAGAAAAAAAAAGTGGCAAAACCCAAACAGCATCAGCAAGGTTTTGGGCATGAACAAATGGATCCAGATGGTCTTTTCAGCCCTATTTCTGTGTATTTCTGTGAACCAAAGGAATGCTGCTTGAGCCTGTGGGGAGATGGGTTTGGGAGGTACACTTTCATTGATTTTTTTCTCCTTGGGGCAGCTCCTGTTCCTAACGTCAGCTGAGCCTGTCTCCAGCCTGGTGCCTCTGATTGTTACAGCCAAACAATTCATGGCAGGCAGAAGACACTGACACTTTCAGGGACATGACTTTCTCCAGTGCTAGCTGTGCATGTGAGTCAGAGCAAAAACTCCAGAAACCACAACTCCCTTCCTTTTCATTCTGTAAATAAGCTCTGCATCCACTTCTGAATTGTCAGTTGTTTGTTAAGGATGGGAAGTTCTCTTCTAGGATTTGTTCCATGTGGTTTGGAATTGGATAAGGGTCTCCTTCCTTCACAAACTCCGGTCCAAGCTGCCTGTGGAATATGGCCCACTGGGTAGTTTTTGTCCAGCCATGGTACTTCTGGAGAAGAAAGCAAGGGCAATGGCATTTGCAGCCAAAAGCCAGCAAAGCCTGGGACAGCGAAAGCATCCTGTGGAGATGCAGGCCTCCAGCTGTTACTAGAAATCAGCAGAGTTCCAGCCAAATGGCTCTGTATCACTAAGTGCAATCTCTTTGCCTGGATCAGAGCCTTGCTCAACTGAAAAAGCAGAAAGATCAGCAATGGTGCTCCCAAAGGGCCATGACATCGTTTTTATTTTGCTCATCTTGTTTAAGTTTGCAGCTAAATGTTGAGCTTTTGACAGGGCCATGACATTCCATAAAAGGAATCACTGGTGTGCATTTCATAGACTCATCTCAATCTTACTAAAGAATTGTAGCCCTGATTTAAAAGAGGTTATGAAATGAGCTTTGAGAGACAGAGACTAAAATGGCTTGTGGATTTTTTTTAAGAATGCGGAAAATTACCCAAAGGGTGTTGTTTTGTGGCATTTTAAAATACAGTACATAAAAGTTACCAACTGCAATAAATACAGAGCTAGAAAAGAAGTATTTTGGTATATGAATAATTAGAAACAAAAAATAAGGAGATGGGAATGCATGTTTTCATAAAAATAATGAAATCACAGACAAAAAAGCACAGGGCTGTTGACATTTACCTCTCCTCCTGTGGCATTGTTGAGTGCTCTAACCACATCTCTAAAAGACCTAGAAACAAAACAGAAGCAGAGAAAGGAGAAGCTGTTCAGCTCTTTGGGTGAAAGCCAGCCCACACAGGAGATGTCTCCTGTAAATGCCCAAAACCTGCAGGATGCAGGAGGGCTCTGCCAGAAGGCAGATGATGCATTTTCCTCTCAAGTGCATGGGCACTGGGCCTGAAGCATTGGGGTTTACTGCCTCAGCTCCTAAAGGGAGTCTGTTCTTTCATCTTGGGTTTCAGTGTCTTAAACTGTGTGGTTCCTCTCCTGACCACAGAGTATTTCCTTACACAAACCATGGGAAAGAAATGTTTTTGAGAACTGTTACCTGACAGTTTTGATAGGGGGTAGGTTGCTCTTTCAGGCAAGCAAGATTCTTCTTTGTTCATTAGTGTGGCTCTATGATTTTGAGACATACAAAAATGCTAAAGAAATTAACACAGAGCTGTCCCACACTTGACAGGAAATTTGCCAGGTTTTGTTCCTTGATGCAGGCAAGAACTTGGCAGCATGAAGATGTCTCTGAGAAAGCCTTCTGAGCCCACTCACAAATTCTGAGCAGCACTGAGAGATGGGACAATATTCCCAGTATCTGAATAGCTTGCCTGACTTGCCATGGATAGATAATCCATCAGAAAGACACCTTGTCCACAGTTATGTGGAAGTAACTGCGGTTGGACTCACCTGCTGCCAATATATTCCAGTTCTGTGTATTTAATTGTGGGATTTTCCTTGCTCAGTATTTTCCATGAGAGAAATAAAATGCAAGATGCTCACTTTAAAGCAGAGATCCCAGCTTCCAGGAGATAGAAAAGGCAGCCCCACTGTCTGGGGCTCTGAGCCCTTTGTGGTCAGCTGGATAACAACAACAACAACAACCACAATAGCAAAAAAACCACCAAAACAACACATAGAAAAACCTCACAAAAAATAAGCAAAACAAAACAACAAACCTTCCCCCCGCAAAAAAAAAAAAAAAAAACCCCCGAGAAAAAAAAAAAAACCCAAACAAACAAACAAAAAAAAAAAACCAAAAAATAAAAAAAAAAAAAAAAAACCCCCGAGAAAAAAAAAAAAACCCAAACAAACAAACAAAAAAAAAAAACCAAAAAATAAAAAAAAAAAAAAAAAACCCCCGAGAAAAAAAAAAAAACCCAAACAAACAAACAAAAAAAAAAAACCAAAAAATAAAAAAAAAAAAAAAAAACCCCCGAGAAAAAAAAAAAAACCCAAAAAAATCCCCATCGAAAAAGACAAAACTCCAAAACCAGTCAGCTTCTGTGAAGTTCTTTTGCTCTGATGACTAGTTGGAAGTCAGGAGTTTAAGGAGAATTTAGGAAGCTAAAATTTCTGTTCAATTTGGCCACTAGCACACAGGATTTGTCTAGATGATTTGCTAGCTCACAGCCTTCATCTGGTTCAAGAAGAATCCCTGCTTCAGCCTTTAGCAGAGAGGAAAGCTCAGGCCAAGCCGAGCCAGTCCAAGCTGCCCTCAGAGGCAGCAGGAACACCCAGAGCGCTCTCTGGCTGCCTCAGAGCACAGCACTTCCTCTGGGGAGTCCTAAATGTCCCCATTGGGACATCAAACTCAGGAGGAGCATTTGGTCCAGCTATGCTGACACCTGCACAGAGTACACTGTCCCTCAGACAAGAAATACACCAGACATACGCAGTATCTCCAGGCACTTCTCCTCAGTCTCTGGTTTTGGAGCAGCCATGCTGCTGTCAGAACTGGAGATGAACAAACTGCCCCAGCTCGAGTTGCCAGGTTCGACAGAACAGATTCCCCCAAGTAATGCTGCTGCAGCAGCCGCAGGTTTAGTGCCATAGCCCATGATGTGCTGAACCTGTAGCACTGCTGGTGGGGACAGTTCTGTGCTTCACGCTAACCATGGGGCCCTCCATTGCCAGACATTTGCTGGAAGTCTTTGCAGGCTGCCAGGTGAGATGTGGACACTTGCTCCTCAAGTCACAGAGAACAAAGCAGTCAGAGACTACAGCTTGTCCCTGTCAGCCAGGAGTCATTGACTGTGAGCAAAGGGAAAGAACCCATTTGCAAGGGATACAGACAGCTTGTTTCAATCCTCCACCTGGGTCACAATGTTCCCCTGTAAAGAAACAGGGAGAGCAGGAACAGGCCAGCAGGAATCAAATTGGATGACTGCTGGCCAAAAGGCCAAAGAACAAGTCCCACTGTCCAGGGCAGCAGCTGAGATCCAGGACAGCAGGAAATGTCCTTCAGAGTGACTGTGATACACACTAGAGCAGGATGGCACTCAGAGGCATGGCCCCACTCCCTGCTGCTCTGCAATGGAAAGGCAAGAAGGGCAGAAAGCACCAGTTTGGTGACTGCAGTGACTGTCCCTCCTTCACTCACTTGCTTTAGTAGAGCCTGACGGAGGCAATTAAGTTTCTCTCTGATGATTTTCATTTCTTCCTCCCTCCTCTTCTCCCTTGCCTTGTTCCTAGCCTCAGATTCCTGCAGGTCTGCCTGCACGTCTTCCTTGATGGTCTGTAGACAACAGCGGAGAGGAAGTTTCATGAGTGGAATGGCTGCCACTCTCTCACTTACACGGTTTTGTTGATCGCCCCTGTGCTGGTGGAGATTCATCTCCTCTTGAATTCTTTTCATGTTTTTGTTCTTCCTCCTCTTTACTGCCATGATGGCACTCTGAGCTTTGGGCAGCTCTGCTTGTGGCTCTGCCTTGATGTCCTATACACACAAATGCAGAGCAAGTGACTGGGAGCTGCCATCAGGCTCAGCTTTTTCCTCATGCAGCCTCAAAATCACATCTATTCAGCCATTTCTTTCTGCTTCCCTACCCACCTTTGCTTCCACTGCAAACCACCTGTCCCAGTGCAGGAATGAGAGGAAGTTTCATGAGTGGAACGCCTGCCACTCTCTCACTTACACGGTTTTGTTGATCGCCCCTGTGCTGGTGGAGATTCATCTCCTCTTGAATTCTTTTCATGTTTTTGTTCTTCCTCCTCTTTACTGCCATGATGGCATGCACATCTTTCTGGATGGTCTGTAGACAATGAGAGGAAGTTTCATGAGTGGAGTGGCTGCCACTGTGTCACTTAGCTGGTTTTGTTGATTGCCCCTGTGTTGGAGATTCATCACCTCTTGAACTCTTCTCATGTCTTTGTTCTTCCTCCTCTTCAGTGCCATGATGGCACTCTGAGCTTTGGGCAGCTCTGCTTGTGGCTCTGCCTTCATGTCCTATACACACAAATGCAGAGCAAGTGACTGGGTCCTGCCATCATGCTCAGCTTTTTCCTCATGCAGCCTCAAAATCACATCTATTCAGCCATTTCTTTCTGCTTCCCTACCCACCTTTGTTTCCACTGCAAACCACCTGTCCCAGTGCGGATCTCTGCACATTCCAAGGCTCTGTGCTTTCAGTGCCTGTGGGACTCCTGGCCTCCTCAGTCCCAAGAGCTGTTTTATGCCCTTCTTCCTGCCCTTCCCGCTGTCACCTGGAAAGTCAGGCTTACCTGGCCATTCACCTGTGGCTCTTCCACCTGCTGCCTCAGCTGCTCTTCCTGCTCTCGGGCTGGAAGCAGGTCTCCCTGAGCCTGGCTTGGCATCTCTGACAAAGCAACCTGCCCCTGCTCTTTCTCTAGCCGGACCTGCACAGAAAGCAAGAGAAGATGGGTTTCAACTTGCCATACGACATTTGTGGGCCAAGACTCAAAGACTGATGGGCTCACACATTCCCAGAGCACTGTGTTGCTGCTCTCCTGGGTCATTCTCTGCCTGGGGAAGAGACCGACTTCTGCAGTCTGCCTGCAGACTTGACCGCAAAACGCATCCACAGAAACTCGCCGCTTCTGCCTTTTGCCTCACAAGAAGGCTTGGCAACTACGCGCTTCCTTCCTTTGGCCACACGGGACAAGAATGGCCCCCCACAGCTTCAGGGACAGCACAATCATCTCCTTGCAGCTTATCAACAGCCAAAAGACAGCTGGGCCAAAAGAGTCTGTACGTGTGAGGAACGCCTCAAGGAAACAGCAGAACACTTCCACAAGTCAAACACACCTTTCCGCGAGGGAACAACAAACAAACAAAGCCCTGGAATCTCCAGCACTACCACGTGTGCTCTTGGCCAAAGCACTGCCGAAGTCCAGAGATAGAGCTTCACTGAGCCAGGCAGCCAAAAGCTCACCCAGATCCCCCAGCTCTTCAGTGCCTCAGCATGACAGGGCAAAGGCCAATTCCCAGCTGTCACTGCCTGCAGGAAATGGCTACGTCCTGCAGGACTCCAGCACTCAGCATCCTTGGACAGCAACAGCAAGTGCTGGCTGCTCAGGAACTTGCACCTCTGCCTTGCACTAAAGACAGCAGCACCCACATGTGGCACTTGCTCTGTTGGAAAGATCAGGTTGTGCTGCAACGACAGGTGGACACTTGTGGTTTTGCTCATTTTGCTTCTTTTTGGCTTGTTCTCCAGGAGCAGAGGCAGCCCCCTTTCTAGCTGAACATCTTGACAGGAGCTTTACCAAACAAGTGGCATCCTAATGCTCTTTCTGTTTCAAAATCAACTCAGTCACTAAGAAGGAGCAGGAAGACATACAAAAGCCAGGTTACGTTACACCCTAACCTAAGTAGAGTGGAAATCTCTACTTAGGTGCCACCTGAGTCAGAAAATATCCAGAGTAAATAATGCTATAAGCAGTAAAAACTGCTGCAGCAAGTTGTTGCATCATTGTAGCACAGCGGTGCAAGTTTGCAGGCTGTGCTCCAGCACTAGAAAAACAAGGCTCTTGTCAGTGTGCAGCTGCCCACAAATGCCTCAAGCAGGAGGATGCTCCTGCTCTGAGCAAGCCTTAGGGCTGCTCTGACACTAAGGCCTTGCGTGCAGCAAGGCAACCTTCTGATGTCACCGCAAGCCAGGTGACTCAGAAAATAGGCGGAATAAGTAAAGCCATATGCAACAAAAAGTGTTGCAGCCAGTTGTTGAATCATTGTTGCACAGCTGTGCAAGTTTGCAGGCTGTACTCCAACACGAGAACAAACAAGGCTCTTGTCAGTGTGCAACTGCCCACTGACAAACGCCTCAAGCAGGAGGATGCTCCTGCTCTGAGAAAGCCCTAAAGCTGCTCTGACACTGAGGCCTTCCATGCACCAAGGCAACATTCTGATGTCACCACGGCAATGTGGCAACCGTGCCCGGACATCACAAAGCAAACGCTCCAGGTTGGTCTGTGAATTTATGCGAAGCAAAAACCAAGCTTCCCCACAGCAAACACAAAATAGCCTGGGAAGTTCTCCTGTGCCACACAGCAGCACAAATTCCCCTCCTGGGCCAAACCCTGTTGTTCAAGGGATCCAAGAGTTAACTCCAAGAGTGCCTCAAGCGCAGGCACTCCAGCGCCACACGGATGCGCCTGGCTGGCGGCCGCTTCGTGCTCTCCGGGCTGAAGGAGTGGCCGGGGGGTGGCCGCAGGATGACCAGCGTGCGGTAGGTGCTGCTGCTCTCCTGGACGCTGCAGGCTGCAGGGCTGGTGTCCGTCCCGGCAGCTGGGTGCAGCTCCGGCATGAAGCTCCTCCGGGACAGCACTCGGCACACACCGAGGAGCTCGTCCACCAGCTGCTGCAGCACCTTGGTGCTGGGCAGGCCCTGCTGCAGAATCACAGAATCACACAACAGCTGGGCTTGGCAGTGACCTTAAAGGACCGTCCAGTGTGACCCCACAGCAATGAGCAGGGACATTCCCACTGAGATTAAGTTGCTCACAACCCCCTCCAGCCTTATCCTGCATGTGCCCATTGCTGATGGGCTGGGCACAGCCAAAATGCTGCCACCCCTGTCTGCAAAACCCTCTGCAAGCACGCACTAAAAACAAATGCCAATTGAAGCTTAGCAATTAAGTTTATTACATATTAGTACAAATAAACAGCCCATATACAAACA
>NW_024503780.1:0-497 GCF_017590055.1 Onychostruthus taczanowskii
TGGCCTTACCAGTGCTGAGTACAGGGGGAGGATGACTTCACTGGTCCCACTTTCCAAATTTTTTTCCATAATTTTTTCGAGATTGCTGCTTTCCAAATTTATACTCCTGACTTCAAGTGCCCATTTTTGTCTCCCAATTTTTAGATGGGAAGAACAACACACTGTATGATATGTATACCTGCACAAAATCTCACTCCGTAAGAGATAAACAGATAGCTACTCTCTATGCTTTTGACCAAACCAGAAAGACTAGAAGAGAGAAAATGCAAATTCACAGAAGAGGTCTTCATGTATAAATATTCCTGATACCTTAGTGAATAAAACTTATCTTAAAAACCTCTAAAGCAAGAAAAATTCTTGCTTCAAGAACAGAATTTTATGAGCTGACACTTGTCTCACAGATTTATTGGTGTTCTGGGTTAGAACTTCTATTGTAAGGGAAAAAAGGGAAAAAAGGGAAACTTTCAGAAATGCACCATTATTTAAATTTTATTTTT
>NW_024503781.1:0-497 GCF_017590055.1 Onychostruthus taczanowskii
TGGGAAAAATTGGGAAAAAAATTGGGAGAAAATTAGGAAAAATGAGATTAAAAATGGGAAATTTGGGGGTAAAACGGAGGAAAAAATGGCAAAAAATTGAGAAAAAATGGCCAAAAATTGGAATAAAATTGGCAAAAAATTGGGAAAAAAAGAGATACAATTTGGGGGAAAATAGGAAAAAATTGGGAATAAAAATTGGGGGAAAATTGGGAAAAAAATGACATTAAAAATGGGAAATTTGGGGTGAAAAATTGGGAAAAATGGAGAAAAAATGGAGAAAAATTGGGGAAAAATTGGGGAAAAAAGGGGGAAAAGTTGGGGATTTTGGGAATTGTGAAAATTTTGGGGTAAATTTGGGATAAATTTGGGGTACCTGGGGCAGCTGCACCCCCATGAGGCCGAAGAAGGGAAAAAATGGGGAAGAAATGGGGAAAAAATGGGGAAAAATGGAGAAAAAATTGGAAAAAAAATGGATAAAAAATGGGGCAAAAAATGGG
>NW_024503782.1:0-497 GCF_017590055.1 Onychostruthus taczanowskii
TTTTTTTTTTTTGTGGCTTTAGAGACTGTGTATTGGTCCCGAAATAAATTCTGTTTTTGATTTTTATTAAATTGGCTATATTGATTTTTACCTATAACATTTTGAAAGATACTCTCCCTAGTCCACAGTACATATGTGTAGGAATACAAAAAGGTAAAAGACATTAGAAAGTGCAAAAAAGGCCTCAGAAAGTAGACACAAAGCTAAGAAAGGCTGAGACATTTCTAAACATTCCCGTGAGAAACTAGGAAGTTAAAAACCAAGTGAATACATTTATATTTGTCATAAGGAATAAGAAAGAACAAGAACGTATTGATAGTTCAAGATGTGAGAAGTTCTAGATATATGCTTTGCAAAGATAGAAAAAGTATCAATCTTAAATAATGAATTATTGTGTATTGTTTGAGGTTTATAGAAGTCCTTTTGTTAATGTTAAACCCACATGGGCCCCTTTCTTATTGGTTAGAGTGTAATGACTTTACACCTTTTCTTTTATG
>NW_024503783.1:0-497 GCF_017590055.1 Onychostruthus taczanowskii
GGGTCAGGGTGTGTCCGTCCTGGGGTCAGTGTGTCCGTCCTCGGGGCAGTGTGTCCATGCTGGTGTCGGGGTGTCCATCCTGGGGTCACTGTGGGTCACCTGGGGTCAGTGTGTCCATCATGGGGTCAGTGTGTCAATCCTGGGGTCAGTGTGTCCATGCTGGGGTCAGTGTGTCCATGCTGGGGGTCAGGGTGTCCATGCTGGGGTCACTGTGTCCATCCTGGGGTCAGTGTGGGTCACCTTGGGTCAGTGTGTCCATCCTGGGGTCAGTGTGTCCATCATGGGGTCACTGTGTCCATGCTGGGGTCAGTGAGTCCATCCGGGTGTCAGTGTGTCCGTCATGGGGTCAATGTGTCCATCCGGGGGTCAGTGTGTCCATCATGGGGTCAATGTGTCCATCCTGGGGTCAGTGTGTCCGTCTTGGGGTCAGTGTGGATCACCTGGGGTCAGTGTGTTCATCATGGAGTCAGTGTGTCCATGCTGCGGTCAGTGTGTCC
>NW_024503784.1:0-497 GCF_017590055.1 Onychostruthus taczanowskii
TTCTTCTCCCAAAGAAGAGTCACACCGGGGTATAAGTTTCAGAACTGATTTGCCACAAAAGTTTGCTTTTTGGCAGGACTTGGCCCCACATCAGGACACTTACCATCCTCAGGGGGTGTGTGTGCCCACCACCCCTCCCAGGCACAGCTGCTTGCTTCTGTACATGGCAAGGGAAGGAATGTTGCAGGATGTGAGTTCATAAATTATGCCTTGCACAAACCATGGTAAGATTAACCTAAAATAATTTTTAGGCCACAACTCATGCATCCAAAAGTCAGAATGTGCCTGAGCACGACTGGCAGCACACCTGGGAGAGAAGCTGGGTCACACAGCCCTGGTCCCATCAGCTTGCAGGCTTCAGGAAAGAGTACAAGGATATCCCTGGTGGGATTATACTTGCCATAATTCACAGAGTCACAGAATCATTAGGGCTGGAATGGGCCTCTGGAGATCATCCAGTCCAAACCCTCTGCTAAGACAGGGTCACCTGCAGCAGG
>NW_024503785.1:0-496 GCF_017590055.1 Onychostruthus taczanowskii
TGAATTTTGGGATTGGGAATTCGGGGGTGAAACTGGGAATTTTTTAAGGAATTTCTTGCAATTTTGGGGATTTTTGTGGGAATTTCGGCTGTGAAATCGGGGAGGGGATTGGGAAATTCGGGAATTTTGGGAATTTTTGGGTAAATTTGGGAATTTTTTGGGATTGCAGCTGGACTGCCCCCTGGCCATGGATGGAATTGGGGGATTTGGGTGAAATTGGGAATTTTGGGAGATTTTTTGGGGGAATTTTTTTGGGAATTTTGGGGATTTTTGCAGGAATTTTTGCGGGAATTTCGGCTCTGAAATCGGGGAGGGGATTGGGAAATTCGGGAATTTTGGGAATTTTTTGGGAAATTGAGGAATTTTTTGGGAATTGCAGCTGGACTGCCCCCTGGCCATGGATGGAATTGGGGGATTTGGGTGAAATTGGGAATTTTGGGAGATTTTTTGGGGGAATTTTTTTGGAATGTTTGGGGATTTTTTGGGGGAATTTTTG
>NW_024503786.1:0-496 GCF_017590055.1 Onychostruthus taczanowskii
ATCCCCTTGTCCCTTGTCCCCGTGTCCCCACAGCCCCTCGGAGCCCCCCAAGCCGGGCTTTGTCCCCCCGCGGGACCTGGGCAAGCACAGCCCCCTCATCAAGAGCCAGTCCCTGACCAGCGTCCGGCGCCTCCGCGGCGGCCGCGACGAGGGGACGGCGACAGGGACAGACCCGGAGCCGTCCCCGGAACCGTCCCCGGTGCCGCTCCCGGTGCCGGCCAGGCGCCGCCGCAACGTCCAGCGCACCCAGAGCGTGCCAGCCCAGGGCAAGGCCGGGCCGGACAGCGCCGGCCGCGCGGCCGAGGTGACAACGCCCGAGGGTGGCACCGGGTCACCCGCGCCCGGCGATGGCCCGGTGAGTGCCGGTGGCACCGGGCTGGGGTGGAGCTGCCCGGTGGTGCCACTCTGGGGTGGGCGCTGGTGGTCCGAGGGGTGTGGTGGCACTGTCCAGGGTGTGGTGGCACTAACGGGGGTGTGGTGGCACTAGCGGGGGTGT
>NW_024503787.1:0-496 GCF_017590055.1 Onychostruthus taczanowskii
TTTGGGGGGGTTTTGAGATTTTTGGGGAGGTTTTGGGGGTTTTAGAGATTTTTGGGGTTTTTTGGGGGGGTTTTGAGATTTTTGGGGGGTTTTGAGATTTTTTTGGGGAGTTTTGGGGTTTTTTGGGGGGGGGGTTGGGATTTTTGGGGGGTTTTGGGATTTTTTTGGGGGGTTTTGGGGTTTTTTGGGGGGTTTTTGGGTTTTTTTGGAGTTTTTTGGGGTTTTTTTGGGGGTTTTTGAGTTTTTTGGAGAGGTTTTGGGTTTTTTTTAGGGGAGTTAGGGTTTTTTTTTGGGGGGTTAGGGTTTTTTTTTGGGAGTTTTGGGGTTTTTTGGGAGGTTTTGGGGGTTTTTTTGAGGATTTTGGAGGGTTTTTTTAGGGCAGTCTTGGTGGTTTTTGAGTTTTTTTGGGTTTTTTTTTGGGAGTTTTGGGGTTTTTTGGGGGATTTTTCAGATTTTTGGGGTTTTTTTTGGAGTTTTGGGGTTTTTTGGGGGTTTT
>NW_024503788.1:0-496 GCF_017590055.1 Onychostruthus taczanowskii
CCCAGCCCTTTCCCTCCATCATTCCCATCTTTTCCCATCCTTTCCCACATTTTCCATCCTTTCCCACCTTCCCCGGATCCTCTCCCACCTTTCCCTAAATTCTTCCCCTTTTCCCTAAATCCTTTCCCACATTCCCTGGAACCTTTCCCACCTCTTCCCAAAATCCGCTCCCACTTTTCCTCCATCCTCCAGGATTTTCCCTCCATCCTTTCCCTCATTCCCTGGATCTTTTCCCTCTTTCCTTCATCATTTCCCACTTTTCCTGCCTGTCCCAACCCTTTCCCTCCATCATTTCCACCTTTTCCCATCCTTTCCCACATTCCCTGGATCCTCTCCTGCATTTTCCAACCCTTTCCCTGGATCCTCTCCCACTTTTCCTGCCTCTTCCTGCACTGCCCTGGATCCCTTCCCACATTCCCAAAACCCTTTCCCACATTCCCTAAATCCTCCAGGCCTTTCCCTCCACGGTTTCCCACATTCCCTGAATCCTTTCCCC
>NW_024503789.1:0-496 GCF_017590055.1 Onychostruthus taczanowskii
GGGGGACATGGTGACATGGGGGATGTGGCGGACGGGACGGGGGACACGGGGGTGTGGGGGACATGAGGACCCGGGGACACCGGGACATGGGGGGACAAGGTGGGGACATGACGGGACACGGGGACATGGGGAGGAAGTTCCCCTGGCGGGTCGGGGTCTCCCCGGCGGGGTGGGGTCTCCCCTGCGGGTTGGGGTCTCCCCGTGGGGAGGGGGCTCCTTCGAGGGGTGGGGGCTGCCTGGTGGGAGTTCCCTGTCAGGGAGGGGTCTCCCCGGCGGGTCGGGGTCTCCCCGGCGGGGCGGGGTCTCCCTGGCGGGTCGGGGTCTCCCCGTGGGGAGGGGTCTCAGGCCGTGCCCCCCCAGCCGACTCCACGGGCACGCACTCGCTGTACACCACCTACCACGGCTACGAGGTGATGTTCCACGTCAGCACCATGCTGCCCTTCACCCCCCGCAACCCCCAGCAGGTTCGGGGGGTCCGGGGGGGTCCTGGGGGGGG
>NW_024503790.1:0-2981 GCF_017590055.1 Onychostruthus taczanowskii
GTGGGGCTGGGCAGGACTCTGGGGAGGCTGTCGGGCACATCCTGCAAGATGCTTCCCATCCTCAAGCCATGGCTGAGGCAAGGGCCTTGAGGTTTGGCAATTAGTTTGATGGCAGAGGGGCTGGGGTCTGTCCGGGTCCTTCAGGGGACCTCCAGGGAACCCAGCTGGCCCTTGGGGACCATCTGGAACACTTGGGAGTTCCCAGGGGAAACTTTAGGGGACCTCACCGGCACTGCCCAGATGAGGGCTGACTTTCAAATGGGACTCTTGAGGGAACTGGCTTGGCCTTGGGGAGCATGAGAGTCTGACTGGTTTGGGAGGAATCAGGGCTGCCTGCAGGAGCTCTCTTGGAGACGGAGCCCTTGCCAGCTGCATGGCACTGCCGGCTCCAACGACACAGGACCTGTGACGTGGCCCAGGAGCAGAGCACCTTACCTTGGATCTCCTTCTGTGGTGGCTGGAGGAACCAGGTGGGTGGTGGGCAGCTGACAGGACCCCCAGCTGTGGGGTTGCCAGGAGGAGCCCAGGCTGCCCTGGAGGAGACAGGGAAGTTCTCCAGGAAGAAGGCAGAAGCGTGTTCCAGGAGGGAGCAGGTGTGAAGGAGCTGTCCAGGAAGTGCGGGTGGGTACCGCACCGTGAGCCCCTGGGCAGAGCCATCCATCACACCATCATCCCATCGTGGCTGCTGGAGCCCAGCCAGGATCCTCACGGCCTGGGGAGGAGGAGCACAGCAAGCAGGGATGGACGGCAGCAGCTCAGGCTCGGTGGGGGACGTGATGGACGGTGCCTGGTGTAGGAGCCACGGTGCCACTGGGCCATTGAGCAGCACCATCACCAGCCCAGAGAGCAACACTGGCACCTGCACCGGGGCCCAAGAGCACTGGCACGAGCCCTGGCACCGTGTGAGCCCCTTGGGGACTCTCCAGCGACCCCCTGGCAATTGTCAGCCTGACCAAAGCTTTAGCAGGTGAAGAGGGATGCAGGGTGGGAAATGGTTTGGAGGGACAGGAAATGTGCTATGGCAAAGGAACTGTAGGGATCACCCCAAAGGCAATTAAAGGCCCGCCAGTCAGGTGATGTGTGGAGGTGGCTACTCTGCACAGCAGGATGGGGCCAGGTGCTTGGGACACTGGAGTGGGATTGGCAGCAGGATCTGCTGGCTTGGATGGAGAGCTCCAGGCTGCCCATGGGAAGCTGGGCACTGTGGGGTGCCCCTGTCCCCTCTGCATGGACCCACATGTGCCATGGGGACAGTTGGTTGGGCTGGGAGTGCAGGACCCTGGTGTCACAGCCTGTTGTGCGTGTACTTGTGCATTGTGTCCCATCCTCAGAGGGGCTTTGGTGGACGGAGGAGCCCTGGACAAGGCCCCACAGTGCCACAAGCCTCTCTGCTGGGGCATCAGCCCTGCCCCAGCCAGGCACGGGCACCCCCACAGTGTGTGACACCCCAATAGCCAGTGTCCCCCTGCCCAGGAGGTGGTGAAGGGTTGTGATCCCTCTGGGTGAGGAACCTTCTTCTAACATCCAGTCTGTCCTTGGCCACAGCTCCAGCCGTTCCCTCGGGTCCTGTCCCTCGTCACAGAGAGCACAGAGCAGAGCTGCCCCTCGGGTGGAGCGGCAGCCTCCACTGAGCTCTGACCGCAGCTTCCTCCAGCTGAACAAACCGACTGACTTCAGCCTCAACTACTTTTAATCTCTATGGCTGCATAGAGTTTGACAAATATTTGTTATGCTTCCATGTTAATTGTCAATTATTGTTATATTCTTTTCATACAATTTATAACTGACACAGTAAATCTACAGGTTAACCTAAAGAAGCGTAAGCTTTATTTTTATTAAATGTCTAACATCTTATTTACACTCTATAGCGTGTGTCCATTATGAAGTATTTAACTTATACCCTCTTATTCCCCTTCAAATTTAGACTACAATAAAACTTCGCCAAGCTCATAACTTTTACTTCACCGTTGAAATAGAAGTACTCATACAATCACTTACAGAAAAATTTGTCATGGTTTGATGCTGGCACAATCCCAGTGCCCCTATGAAAATATATTCTCCCTAGTGGCTGCCGTGAGATGTGACCAGGAATAGAGCAAAGCAGGCTCCCACTTAGGAATAAAGGGCAAAAAAACTTTAGTAACTACAATATGTAAAAAGGAACAGACACAGAACTCAGAATGCAAACATTCTAAACCATTCCTCCTCCTTCCCCCAGTTTCCACCACAACATGAAATAAGACCTTAGATGTTCAATCCAGTCACCACCCCTCAGATAATCAACTTTCAGTTCATCAAGGAGAGAGGAGTCCCTCCTGTACCGTGGGCTTCCCCCGGAAACACAGTTGAAACCTCTTGTGTTTCCATGTCACTCGTGGCACCGCTCAGAGAACATCAGCCCTCCTGACTTCTTCCTTCCTTGTCCAGTGCTCTCACCACTGTGCATGGACCAGAGCTGCTTCTAGGGCTCCCTTTTGAAGGATGTTTTGCCCAGCTCCAAAACAGCAACAGTCTCTCACTTTTGGGACACCAGCAGTCCCCCCCAGATTCATCCCCTGGGGCCGAGGGGTCTCAAGAACAGAGACCTTCCTCCTCACTGAAGACAGAGAACATCACCACACCCTGCTCATCCATCTCTGTTCATGCCACTGCTTCACATAACATCACTGCCCTCTCTTGGCTCCAAGCCATTGCCTCCCACTAAACGCAGTCTCTGTGTCACAGGAAAAATGGGTCTGTCCATGGCTATACAAGAGAAGTCTCCAGCCAAAGGCCACTCCATCATCTCCTCCCTCCTAGGATTCTTCTCAACTCCTTCTGACATCTTCTGCTCGCACAAACTTTCACCACACTTGCTCATTTCCTCCTGTTTCATCTCTCTCTCTCTTCTCATCCAGATCCAGGAGGAGCACTGTTTGTAAGGTTTCCATTATCCCACAAAAGGGTTAAAATCTTGAGCTCTGCCTGCCCAGAACTCCCAC
>NW_024503790.1:3162-72600 GCF_017590055.1 Onychostruthus taczanowskii
GGCCACACCAGCTGCCAATATTCAAATCTGACCACTGATTGGTTTTGACCACAACTTCCCAAAAAACTCACTTCCTTCTCAACCCAGGACAAAATTACATGTTCAAAGTGATCTTTGACCCACTCCTGGGAATGAGAGCTCAGGACACCCAGGGACCCCAAACTCCCCTCACACTGAGCAGCAACCTCATGCTGATGGCACAGAGCACAGGGAAGCACTGCCCTGACACAAGGTGTCAGTCCACATCCTGGGCACCCCTCAGGGGCATTGTCTTAGGTTGGAAACAGGTGTGTGTATTCTATTCCTGTCTGTGGAACAGTTCTGTTCATTGGGCAGTGTTCTGTATCTCTCCCACACCTAATATTCCGTCCTCATAGATAGCTTCTGTTCATGGCCAGTAAGTGTCCCTGCATGGCTGATAAAATTGCATCATCTCCCTGTGAGAAGCTCTGCCCAGAGGGAGCAGCCAAGCATTCCTATCTGGATAGAATCAGCGATCTGGAAGACCACAGTCAGCCTTTCCCCATTGGATTCCCAGAGGAGCAGCTTTGTTCTCCTCTGGATTCCCAGAGGAAGACCAGGCCCATCTACACCACCACCAGACCTACAGGATCCCTGCTCCTCCAGTACCAGTACCTGGCACTGCAGGAGGGCTGAGCCACCATAGGATGGGACTGCTGCCACCACCCTGACCCACACGGTATTAAGTTGTATTCTGACTCTCTCCATAGTTTTTTTGTTTGTTCTATTACATTTGTGGGTTTTTTGTTTTTTTTTTTTTTTTTTTCATTTTCCTAGTAATGAACTGTTATTCCTATTCCCATATTCTTGCCTGAAAGCCTTTTAATTTAAAAATTTTAACCATTTGGAGGGAGGGGGTTTGCATTTTCCATTTCAGGGGAGGCTCCTGCCTTTCTTAAGCAGTCACCTCTCTTTTGAAACTAAGGCAGATTTTTGGTGCCTGTTGTGGGGCTAGAGAACATAGAGAGAAAAAGAGTGAATAAACAGAATAACAGTTCTTTAGTAATCTAATTTTTGTTTGCTGATATAGAAACCTCGTTAAGTGTCGCCATGTGGTCTAGCTTACTGTGGTTTGGGTGCCAGGTGCTTGTGTCTCTATTTCTTCCATTTGGAGGCCCTTATCTAAACATGGGTCCTATAACTAAGGCTGTTGTGGCTCTTATCCAGTTTGCTTTATCGGTTAATAAGGTGAGGAATTCATGTATTTTTAACTTCCTCTGCAAAGCAGGCACATGGATTCACAGCTATCACAGACTAACTGTATGGTTTTGGGGTTACTTTAATAATGGTACCTCCTGTGAGGAAATCACACCAGGGGAAATTTTCTCCCAACTCTTCAGCCATCTCTTTGGGTCTGCCCTATCAGTTTTCAAAGGGTTCAGGTCCACTCTAAACACTAATGATATCATACAATGTTTGGTGTTACTGATATGCCTGTTCTATTTAGCATTCAGAGATAAAGGAAGATTAACCTAGATAACCACCTTGACAACTACACCAGAGCTTAGGGATGCTGCTGCCCAAAAGCCTGAGCCTGCCCCAGAGCCCTCAGATATGAACCACCCAAATTGGGTGGGGGTTCTTGTTGCGGTGTGATGTCATGGCTTGCCCCGGTTTCCCTTGGTTTCTTCCTGAAATTTCCTTCCCCAGGTGGGTTGTCAATCCACCCTTCCTTTCCCCACCCTTGACCCCTGCTGGGCACTGTCTATCAAACCAGAAATTCCAAGGAGAGCATTGAGCAATTGGCAGGTTCAAAGGATGCTCTCCACCCCCTGAGGGGCCATTGGCCCACCCACGTGTCCCTCTCACCTGAGACCCCCTCCCCCCATACCTGGTTGGTGGTCCCTGTCTCCCCTGCCCGAGTCCCCAGGTAAAAGGGCAAGCAGACCACAAGGTAGGGGTTCGGGTGGAGAGTTCTGCTGGAGAGTTTGTTGGAGTTGTTGCAAGATTCAGAGGCTGTGCCACTGAAATAAAAACTCTGGATTAAAACTCTCCACCAGGGCCTGCTCCTTTCTTCACCTCACCTTAAAGGTTTCTCCAGCTCAGGGAGGCCTGAGGAGTGACCCCCTCAAAGCAAACTCCAGCCTGCAAGCACTGGAGCTCGGAGCATGCCTGGACTTGTCTCCACATGCTCAGCTGCAAGCACAGGTACTGAACAGCGTCTCTGGGGAGAAAACACCACAGGTGCCCCTATTCGGTCAGCAGCCGAGGCCAGACCAAGGCAGTCGCGTCAGTCATTCCAACAGGTTCTCACTCCAATAGGTTCTGGTGAAGGAGATATGTGAGATGGGCCAGATGCTGAAGGAATACATTTCCCAGCTGGTGAGAAACCCTCCCCCTGCCTCAAAGAGAGAGTCTAATAGTGCAGCAGTAGAACCCACAGATGTAAGTTACAACTGCCAGGTTCCAGATGAACTGCAAAGGCAGTCACAGCCAGCAGCAGTCGCCCCTGTTTAGACGAGGTCTAAGATTAAATCAGAGCACCCAGATTAGGGTAAGAATGGAGGGCCCTCACAACCCACAGAGGAGCCAATGGTTGAGATCATCACTGAGTCCCTGATGTACAAAAGTCTCTGTAATCTGCACAAAGACATTGGACGATGGGGACGTGAGGCCTATACAACCTGGCTGCTTCAGGTCTGGGACCTTATGGGTACAGGCAGCCAACTGGATGTGGTTGAGGCAAGGAATTTGGGACTCTTGACCGAGGACTCAGGTATGAATCAGATTTTTGTAAGGGAGCCAGGGTCCCTTTCCCTCTGGGAGCGGCTTTTAATGAGTGTCAGAGAGAAGCTGGTCCACAGGGAGAGAATGCAGGAGCACCACCATAAAATGCACTGGAAGACCCTTGAGGAAGGGATCCAACAGCTGAGAGAAGTGGTGGTATTGGAGATACTCTTTGGGCAGGATGGACAGCATAACGACCCTGACAAGGTCAGGTGCACAGGGCAAATGTTGTGGAGTCTTGCAGATCTGGCGCCATCTCAATACACCACCTTCATTGCAATAATTAATGCTGACACCAACCGAGAGACAGTGGGCTCTGTCACCAACACGCTTAGAAATTATGAGAGTGTGATCAATGGCCCAATGCAGGCTCATGTCTCTGCTGTGATTAGGGAGTTCACAGAGGAGATGAGGGAGATGAGAGAGGAGGTGAGTAAGATCAACACAGCACCCATGCGAGTCACAGGTCCCAAAGTCAGAGTCCAACGTCCCCCAGCTAGAGAGAGAGGGTACACCCCAGGGGCTGGCCTATGGTTCTTCCTGCATGACCATGAGGAAGACATGGGAAGGTGGGATGGGAAACCCACTTCTGTCCTGGCAGCACAGGTGCGTCAGCTCAAGGAGGGAAACACTAACTGAGGGAATTCCAGTAAAGTGAAGGTAGCCTCAACCTCCCATGACCAAGCTGCTGAGTATGATCTGTCAGATCCCCTTGAAGGTACCTCTATCATGTATGCCCAGGAAAGGAATAATAACCAGGGCTAGAGGGGCCCTGCCTCTAGCCAGGAAGAGGCACAAGAAAACCAGATCTTCTGGATGGTGTGGATCCGATGGCCTGGCACATCAGAGCCACAAAAATATGCCTTAGTTGATACTGGTGCACAGTGTACTCTGATACCATCAGGGCACGTGGAGGCAGAACCTGTTTCCATTGCTGGGGTGATGGGGGGAATAGCAGCAACTGACCCTGTTGGGAGCCAAGGCGAGCCTGACTGGGAAGGAGTGGCAGAAACATCCTGTTGTGACCGGCCCAGAGGCCCCGTGTATTCTGGGCACAGACTTCTTCCAGAACAGCTATTGCAAAGACCCAAAGGGACTCAGGTGTGCTTTTGGAATAGCTGCTGTAGAGGCTGAGAACATTAAGCAGTTGAACACCTTGCCTGGACTATCAGAAAACCCATCTGCAGTAGGATTCCTGAAGGTGGAAGAGCAACAAGTGCCAATTGCCACCTTGACGGTGCACCGCCAGCAGTATTGAATGAATCAAGATGCTGTGATCCCCATCCACAAAATGATCCATGAACTGGAGAGCCAAGGGGTGGTCAGCAAAACCCACTCACCCTTCAACAGCCCCATCTGGCCTGTGCCTAAATCTGACAGAGCACAGAGATTGACCGTGGACTATCGTGCCTGGAATGAAGTGACTCCACCGCTGAGCGCTGCTGTGCCGGACATGCTGGAACTCCAGTACAAGCTGCAGTCCAAGGCAGCAAAGTGGTACGCCACTGTTGACATTGCTAATGTGTTTTTCTCCATTCCTCTGGCAGCAGAATGCAGGCCTCAGTTTGCTTTCACCTGGAGGGGCGTGCAGTACACCTGGAACCGACTGTCCCGGTGATGGAAACACAGCCCCATCTGCCATGGACTGATCCAGGCGGTACTGGAAAAGGATGAAGCTCCAGAACACCTGCAGTACATCGATGACATCATTGTGTGGGGGAGCACAGCAACCGAAGTATTTGAGAAAGGAAAGAGGATCATCCAGATTCTGCTAAAAGCCAGCTTCACCATCAAGAAGAGCAAAGTCAAGGGACCTGTCCAAGAGATCCAGTTCCTGGGAGTAAAGTGGCAAGATGGATGGCGTCAGATTCCCACTGAGGTCATCAACAAGACCACAACAATGTCTCCACCAACCAGCAAGAAGAAAACACTTTCCTAGGTGCCATAGTGTGGATATTCTCAGTTCAGTTGAAGAGAGAACAGAGACAATTTCTCCCAGGCAGAGCCTGGAATCTTAGACGAAAGAATTCAAACAATTATTATCTCTTTGTAATCATTGTTTATCCTTATGGTTCTTTACAGCATGCTATTCATAGTCACAAATAATGTGAGACGTTTTCTACTTTGAGACCAATCCAGTCCCATCTAGTGAGTGAGACTTTAAAAACTCACTGCTTCTTGTTAATAAAGATTCTTCTTAAGCCTTCTGATCCACCTGAAGACTGGAATCTTTCTTTCCGTCCCTGACTCAACAGTGTCACCATAGGATTTTGGAGAATGCACATTCCCAAGTACAGCCAGATCACGAGCCCTCTCTACCTGGGCACCCACAAGTATGATTTCCACTGGGGCCCTGAACAGCAACAAGCCTTTGCCCAGATCAAGCAGGATCATGCGGTTGCACTTGACCCAGTCAGGATGGGACCAGAGGTGAAGAATGTGCTCTGCTCTGCGTCTGGGAACAATGGCTTGTCCTGGAGCCTTTGGCAGAAGCTGCCTGGGGAGACTCAAGGCCGATCACTGGGATTCTGGAGCCAAAGTTACAGAGGGTCCAAAGCCAACTACACTCCCACAGAGAAGAAATCTTGGCCACCTGTGAAGGAGTCCAAGCCGCCTCGGAGGTGACTGGCACAGAAGCACAACTCCTCCTGGCAGCGTGACTACCGGTGCTGTAGGGGATGCTTAAAGGAAAGGTTCTCACTACCCACCATGCCACCAACACCACAGGGAGCAAATTAATTACTCTTATCACACAGCACGCCCATATTGGAAACCTGAATCACCCTGGAATTTTGGAGATAATTGAAAACTGGCTGGAAGCTGAAAACTTTGGTCTCACTGATGAAGAGGAACAAGAGCAAGTGACACATACTGAAGAAGCTCCACCATACAACCAACTGCCAGCAGAGGAAACACGCTACGCTCTTTCCACTGATGGTTCCTGTCGCATCATAGGGATGAACTGAAAATGGAAAGCAGCCATATGGAGCCCCACTTGACAGGCTACACAAGCTACCAAAGGAGAAGGTGGATCAAGTCAACTTGCTGAACTCAAGGCCATTCAACAGGCCCTGGACATTGCTGAGAGAGAGAAGTGGTCTAGAAGGTCTAGAAAGTCTACCTTTATACTGATTCGTGGATGATCACCAATGGTTTGTGGGGCTGGCTGGAAAAGTGGAAAAAGGCAACTGGCAGTGTAGAGGAATGCCAGTCCGGGCTGCTGATGAATGGAAGGACATTGCCAGTCGGGTAGAGAAGCTACCTGTAAAGGTCCGCCATGTAGATGCCCATGTCCCCAAGAGTCAGGCTAATGAGGATCACTGAAACAATGAGCAGGTAGATCAGGCAGCAAAGATAGAGGTGTCAAAGATAAACTTAGACTGGAACACAAGGGAGAGTTATTCCGAGCTCAATGGGCCCATGATGCCTCAGGCCATCACGGTAGAAATGCCACCTATAAGTAGGCACAAGACCAAGGGGTGGATTTAACCATGGACAGTATTTCTTAGGTTATCCACGACTGTAAGATGTGTGCTGCCATCAAACAGGCCAAGCGAGTGAAGCCCCTATGGTATGGTGGGCAGTGGTCCAAGTACAAGAATGGGGAGGCCTGGCAGATTGACTACATCACAGTGCCCCAGACACGCCAAGGCAAGCAGTATGTGCTGACCATGGTGAAAGCCACCACAGGATGGTTGGAAACCTACCCTGTCCCTCACACTACTCCCCAGAACACCATCCTGGTACTTGAAAAGCAAATCCTGGGGAGACATGGTACCCCTGAGAGAACTGAGTTGGACAATGGAACCCATTTCAAGAACAGCCTTATAAACACCTGGGCCAGGGAACATGGTATTGAATGGGTAGATCACATCGCCTATCATGCACCAGCTCCCGGGAAAGTTGAACAGTGGAATGGACTAATTAAGACTGACCTGAAGGCATTTGGCAGGGGAACCTTCAGAAACTGGGAACTGAACTTAGCAAGAGCCACCTTGGATGGTCAATACCTGAGGGTCCATCAATCAAGTTGGTCCTGCCCAGTGTGAAACCTTGCACATAGGGGATGGAGATAAAGTCCCTGTGGTACATATGAAAGGTATTTTAGGAAAGACTGTTTGGGTCAATCCCACCGCAGGCAAAGACAAATGCAACAGTGGTGGTATTGGTTTTGCTCAAGGACCTGGTAACACTTGGTGGGTAATGCAGAAAGATGGAGAAGCCTGTTGTGTACCACACTGGGAAATCCAGTCGTAAGTGACAACTGTGCTTAAGATTTCATTGCGTAGAATTAGTTTATTTGTTTGGGTATGATACAGATAGCAATAGAATAAGGGGTAAATAATGTCTTAAGTTGGAAATGGGTGTGTGTATTCTGTTCCTGTCTGTGGAAAAGTTCTCTGCTGTTCATTGGGAAGTTTACTTTCTCTCTTCCACAACCCATCCTCCCTCCAGGAGACAGCTTCCGTTCATGGGCCATTGAGTCTCACCACACAACTGAAAAAATTTTATCATCCAGATGTAAGAAGCTCTGCCCAGAGGGAGGAGCCAAGCATTCCTATCTGGATAGAATCAGCGATCTAGAAGACCACAGTCAGCCTTTCCCCACTGGATTCCCAGAGGAGCAGCTTTCTTCTCCCCTGCAATCCCAGAGAAAGACCAGGCCCATCTCCAGCAGCCCTGGACCTTCAGAGGAACACTCCACCTTTCTCCAGGATCCCTGCTCCACCAGTACCACACCTGGCACTGCAGGAGGGCTGAGCCACCATGGGATGGGACTGCTGCCACCACCCTGACCCACAGGGTGTCAGGTTGTATTCTGACTCTGTCCACACTTTATTTCTTTGTACTATTCCATTTGTATTTTTTTTTAGTTTTCTTAGTAAAGAACTGTCATTCCTGTTCCCATATCCTTCTCTGAGAGCCTTCTACTTTCAAAATTATAACATTTCAGAGGTAGGAGGTTTATATTTTCCATTTCAGGGGAGGCTCCTGCCTTCCTTATCAGACACCTGGCTGTTCCAACCAAGACAGGCATCCAGCACTGAAACACAAGGCGAGGGAGAAGAGCACTGGGGCCCATGGAGTAAGCCCAAAAGAGCATTTCCCCATCTCTCCCCGAGCCCCCACTCTCCTCCAGCTCCACCACACACCTCAACACCACAACTGTGCCACTGCAGTGCTCCTGCTCTGCTCTCACCTCACCAAGGATGTCCCAAGAAGGGACAAGCCACTGCAGTCCACATCGCGGAAGAAGGAAAAGGACAAGATGGAGCCATCCCTGCCCAAAGTCAAGCACCAGCTCCCTGCCCCCCCAGCCCATGGGACACCCCAGTCCCAAGGCTCCCTTGGTGAGAGGACTGGGGAAATAAACAAGGGCAACAGTGCAGGGTCACTTTTCCCAAAGGGCACAGCCACTCGCCCCCAGGCTTTCCCGAGCACAGAATGTACCACCGGCACCCACCATGATGCCACAGCCAAGGCAGCCGTCAGGAACAAGCACCCAGACCTGCCAAGGATGGCTACACACGGTGAACAAACACTGACAGGCACTCAGAGACACCCAGTGATGAGCATTTTGGGAAAGGGAGCACCTTATCCCTGGGGGACTGGGGGGCTGGGGACAGAGAGTGTCCTGGAGGAGTCGGTCCTCAGGGCTGGGGGGCAGCAGGGCTGCCCAGCACCTCACTGACACCATCGTAGGTGGGGGGCTGCCAAACAGCTGTGCCCCAGGAGGGACCCTGTGCCCCAGGAGGCACCCTGCCCCTTCCCAGAGCAGGGCCAGGTGTCCCCACCATGTCCCAGCATGGTGCCAGCGCATGACGGGCAGATGTGGCCATTCCCAGGAGGGACGGTGAGTGCGATAAGAGCAGGTGATGGGGCTGAGGAGCCCCTGTGCCCACAGCTTGGGACAGTCCCCACATGTCAGCGGCAGGCAGGGCCACTCCAAGGTCCCCGGCAGTCCGGACACTATAAGAGGGGTGAGCGGCCCCATTGCGGCACCTTTGCTCCGCACAACCATGCTGGGAGCCGTCTGTCTCGTCGTGCTGCTGGGCTACGGTAGGTGCAGGGGATGGGCAAGGGTCAGCGCAGGGGGGACAGGCAGCCTCTGATGTCCCTTTGCCCGCTGTCCCACAGCCTACGGATGCGGTCAGCCGGCCGTGCCACCACAGCTGAGCTCCCGCGTGGTGGGCGGTGAAGACGCTGTAGCCCACAGCTGGCCATGGCAGGTGAGGGGGCACAGGGACAGGCATGGGCATGAGGATGGGGACAGGGATGGGGACATTCTGCTCTGACCCTGTGCCTCTGCCCTCGCAGATCTCGCTGCAGTACAGCCGCTCTGGGTCCTGGTACCACACCTGTGGTGGGACCCTCATTGCCCCCCAGTGGGTGCTGACAGCTGCCCACTGCATCAGGTGGGTGTTGGGATGCTGGGGGGCATCTGTACCTGCAGGATGAGTTATCTGTGGGGACTGACACCCCTTCTCTCCCTGGCAGCTCTTCCATGACCTACCGCGTCGTGTTGGGCAAGCAGGACATGTCAGAGGATGATGAGCCCGGTTCTGTGGCCGTGGGTGTGGAAAAGATGATCGTCCATGAGGACTGGGACTCTTACCTCATCATGTACGGGATGGGGTGCATCAGGGTGGTGGTCCCTTGACCCCATGGCCATGGAACCTGTTCTCATGGCCAGGGACCATGTCTCGTGTCTCCTTGCAGCAACGACATTGCCCTGGTCAAGCTGGCAGAGGAGGTACAGGAGACTGACACCATCCGTGCTTCCTGCCTGCCAGCTGCTGACAAGGTCCTTCCCAACAACTACCCCTGCTATGTCACCGGCTGGGGACGCATCAGGAGTAAGTGGGGTGTCCCCGGGGGGGTCTCCAGGAAGGGGATGCGGGCACAGGGTGTGAGGTACGAGCTTTGGCTCTCATTGCAGCCAACGGGCCCCTGGCTGACATACTGCAGCAGGCTCTGCTGCCCGTGGTGGATTATGAGACCTGCTCCAAGTGGGACTGGTGGGGCGACCTTGTGCTTGAGACCATGGTGTGTGCTGGCGGTGACGGCGTCGTCTCTGGATGCAACGTGAGTGTGGGCACTGCACATGGTGGGTGCCCAAATGATGTGGAACCCTGGGCACAGGGAGGAGAGGGGATGGAGCCATGGTGGTGCATGGCCAGGAGGGATGAGGGGAGTGTTGGCAGGGTGCCCAGGAGCAGTGGCCCACACTGTCTCTCCATACAGGGCGATTCTGGAGGCCCCCTGAACTGCCAGCGCGATGATGGGGTCTGGGAGGTCGAGGGCATCGTCAGCTTCGGCTCCAGCCGGAGCTGCAACTTGAAAAGGAAGCCGACAGTCTTCACCCGGGTGTCTGCCTACATCGACTGGATCAACGAGGTGGGTGCCCCTTCCTCTGCCCCCACACAGGGGCTGTTCTTGCCCCACTGAGGGTCTTACCGTGACCTCCCTTTGTCTTTTTGACAGAAAATGAGCACAAACTGAGGACGCGGCATTGTGGAGATACCACTATTGACCAAGATAAAAGCAAAAATGCTGAGCTGGTCTTGCTGGTTTTTGGGAGAGGGAGATGTGGTGGGGCTGGGGACACACATCCAGGGCTGGGTCTGCTGATGCCAAGGTCCTGCTTGTGTGCTGGCAAAGGTGTCCCTGTTGTGCGGTGGGGCTGGGCAGGACTCTGGGGAGGCTGTCGGGCACATCTTGTGCATTGTGTCCCATCCTCAGAGGGGCTTTGGTGGACGGAGGAGCCCTGGACAAGGCCCCACAGTGCCACAAGCCTCTCTGCTGGGGCATCAGCCCTGCCCCAGCCAGGCACGGGCACCCCCACAGTGTGTGACACCCCAATAGCCAGTGTCCCCCTGCCCAGGAGGTGGTGAAGGGTTGTGATCCCTCTGGGTGAGGAACCTTCTTCTAACATCCAGTCTGTCCTTGGCCACAGCTCCAGCCGTTCCCTCGGGTCCTGTCCCTCGTCACAGAGAGCACAGAGCAG
Organism: Onychostruthus taczanowskii; assembly: GCF_017590055.1. Lineage (NCBI taxonomy): Eukaryota > Metazoa > Chordata > Aves > Passeriformes > Passeridae > Onychostruthus > Onychostruthus taczanowskii. The sequence continues at coordinate 13,919 of NW_024503790.1, forward strand.
AGCTGCCCCTCGGGTGGAGCTGCAGCCTCCACTGAGCTCTGACCTCAGCTTCCTCCAGCTGAACAAACCGACTGACTTCAGCCTCAACTACTTTTAATCTCTATGGCTGCATAGAGTTTGACAAATATTTGTTATGCTTCCATGTTGTCAATTATTGTTATATTCTTTTCATACAATTTATAACTGACACAGTAAATCTACAGGTTAACCTAAAGAAGCGTAAGCTTTATTTTTATTAAATGTCTAACATCTTATTTACACTCTATAGCGTGTGTCCATTATGAAGTATTTAACAATATGGGAGAATAAGGGGAAGTTTAAAAGACCACAATAAAACTTCGCCGCCAAGTTCATAACTTTTACTTCACTGTTGAAATAGAAGTACTCATACAATCACTTACAGAAAAATTTGTCATGGTTTGACGCTGGCACAATGCCAGTGCCCCTATGAAAATATATTCTCCCTAGTGGCTGCCGTGAGATGTGACCAGGAATAGAGCAAAGCAGGCTCCCACTTAGGAATAAAGGGCAAAAAAACTTTAGTAACTACAATATGTAAAAAGGAACAGACACAGAACTCAGAATGCAAACATTCTAAACCATTCCTCCTCCTTCCCCCAGTTTCCACCACAACATGAAATAAGACCTTAGATGTTCAATCCAGTCACCACCCCTCAGATAATCAACTTTCAGTTCATCAAGGAGAGAGGAGTCCCTCCTGTACCGTGGGCTTCCCCCGGAAACACAGTTGAAACCTCTTGTGTTTCCATGTTCTCTTGGCTCCAAGCCATTGCCTCCCACTAAACGCAGCCTCTGTGTCACAGGAAAAATGAGTCTGTCCATGGCTATACAAGAAAAGTGTCCAGCCAAAGGCCACTCCATCATCTCCTCCCTCCTAGGATTCTTCTCAACTCCTTCTGACATCTTCTGCTCGCACAAACTTTCACCACACTTGCTCATTTCCTCCTGTTTCATCTCTCTCTCTCTTCTCATCCAGATCCAGGAGGAGCACTGTTTGTAAGGTTTCCATTATCCCACAAAAGGGTTAAAATCTTGGGCTCTGCCTGCCCAGAACTCCCACGGCTGACGGGCACCTTCTCGGCCCGCACCCCCTCTTCTTCTTCTTCTCGGCCAGCCATGCTGCCACCACATGAGAACAAACTCCAAGGTAGCACAGGCACCGGCTCTCCCTCTCTCTCTCTGTCCCCCAAGGGGGTGCCCAATGCCTCTCAGGGCTCCTCCACCCTTCCATCCTGCAAGGCCTTCACCCCCCTTCTCTGTCCAGGGCTCCGGCCTACCTCACCCAGGCCGCATGGCTTCCCCTCCGCCACACAGCCCGGCAGGGGAGGTCCCACCTCTTTCATGGAGCAGAACTAAGAGAGTTCCCTGCGACTTCTCTGCCTTTTAACCCCCTGTGTTCTCAGAGCCGGTCCATGTCTTCAGGGGCCACACCAGCTGCCAATATTCAAATCTGACCACTGATTGGTTTTGACCACAACTTCCCAAAAAACTCACTTCCTTCTCAACCCAGGACAAAATTACATGTTCAAAGTGATCTTTGACCCACTCCTGGGAATGAGAGCTCAGGACACCCAGGGACCCATGAACAAACTCCCCTCACACTGAGCAGCACCCTCATGCTGATGGCACAGAGCTCAGGGAAGCACTGCCCTGACACATGGTGCCAGTCCACATCCTGGGCACCCCTCAGGGGCATTGTCTTAGGTTGGAAACGGGTGTGTGTATTCTATTCCCATCTGTGGAACATTCTCTTCTGTTACATGGGAAGTCTCTTCCGTAGCCACTCCTCCCTCCGTGGAGATAGCTTCCGTTCATGGGCCACTGAGTCTCACCACATGACTTATAAAATTGCATCATCCCCCAGTGAGGAGCTCTGCCCAGAGGGAGGAGCCAAGCATTCCTATCTGGATAGAATCAGCGATCTGGAAGACCACAGTCAGCCTTTCCCCACTGGATTCCCAGAGGAGCAGCTTTCTTCTCCACTGCAATCCCAGAGAAAGACCAGGCCCATCTCCAGCAGCCCTGGACCTTCAGAGGAAAACTCCACCCTTCTCCAGGATCCCTGCTCCACCAGTACCACACCTGGCACTGCAGGAGGGCTGAGCCACCATGGCATGGGACTGCTGCCATCACCCTGACCCACAGGGTGTCAGGTTGTATTCTGACTCTGTCCACACTTTATTTCTTTGTACTATTCCATTTGTATTTTTTTTTAGTTTTCTTAGTAAAGAACTGTCATTCCTGTTCCCATATCCTTCTCTGAGAGCTTTCTACTTTCAAAATTATAACATTTCAGAGGTAAGAGGTTTATATTTTCCATTTGAGGGGAGGCTCCTGCCTTCCTTATCAGACAACTGGCTGTTCCAACCAAGACAGGCATCCAGCACTGAAACACAAGGCGAGGGAGAAGAGCACTGGGGCCCATGGAGTAAGCCCAAAAGAGCATTTCCCCATCTCTCCCTGAGCCCCCACTCTCCTCCAGCTCCACCACACACCCCAACACCACAACTGTGCCACTGCAGTGCTCCTGCTCTGCTCTCCCCTCACCAAGGATGTCCCAAGAAGGGACAAGCCACTGCAGTCCACATCGCGGAAGAAGGAAAAGGACAAGATGGAGCCATCTCTGCCCAAAGTCAAGCACCAGCTCCCTGCCCCCCCAGCCCATGGGACACCCCAGTCCCAAGGCTCCCTTGGTGAGAGGACTGGGGAAATAAACAAGGGGAAGCATTAGTGATGTAGAGAAATGGGGAGGATTGATTTGTTGACCAGAATCCAATTTTTCTGCAGGATATGAATGCTTATATACTATTTCAGGGAGAACACTAATAATGTGTGCAATGATTAGTTTAAAATCACATACACAAACTGATACGTATAGCACCACCTCTTTCTTGCAGAGTTGAATGGCTATTTTCTTTTTTCGGTAAACTCGTCTGATTGAATCTTCTTGCAATCTAGGTCTAATTTTCAAAGCTCCCTTTGCTTTTGTCAACGTATCCTGTTATAAAATCTCTTATGTTAACTAGATCTGAAAGCCATCTTAACATCCCAATATCTCCCCTCTTCCTTTCTGCAGCAGCGGCTGGCTCAGAGAAAGTCCCAGCAAGCTGCAGCCAGCACCACTGGCAGCACTGGGGCACTCTCCTAGTCCACACACGTGGGGAGGGCGCCTAAGGCTTTTCAGCCTTGCAGGACAAAGCTCAGCGACGGAGGAGAGAGGCTGCTACCCAACTGGAAGGAGAGACTCGAACTCCAGCAGTGGTGCGAATTGCAATTTACTAACTCCAACCACTCCAGCTGCTGAAGACCCCTAACTGGGCTCTGACAAGGGTTTTTAAAGGGAGGAGGTTACAAGGGAGTGGCTTGGTCTTCAGCCAATTAGAAACTAACTTGGAGTGGGGTGAGGGTGATAGGCATTGCAAGGTAACCAATAGAGATGAACATGGGGCGGGGCCCTGGCTCCGGAGCCAATCACTTGATGCCCAGGCTAGAAAGTTCTGGAGAGAAGGGTTGGGATGCTGAGTGATTGACAGGGCACCAGGGCGAGATTAAAAAGAGGATACATGTGTTGTCAGGGGGAGCAGGGAGGAGAAAATTTAATTGACTGGGTGAGTGAGGGGAGAGAGAACCAGGGCAGAACCATTACAAATATTAGGGTACATGGAATAACCCAATACACTAACTGAAACTTTCAGAACACAATACAACACCTTTCAACCAAAAACACTCCTTTAAGGACCTTATTAATTATTCTCTGCACACATTGAAAGGTGTCATGATTAATAATATTATCAAAATTATCATATACATACCTCTCTTAAAAATAATTTTTTTGTTAAAAAACTCTAGCCACTAAACAGTTCAGGTTTGATCTTTATAAACTAAAACATTCCTGATGGCAGCTGCATTAATAGATTTAGAAAGGCTGCCAGAAGTGTAATTGTACCAAAAGTTTTGATTCTTATACACAGGGTGATAGGGAAAGACATTTTTAGACTGATTCCTTCCTGTGTATTTGAAATTAACCCAAAAATCCAATTTTCACAGAACCCGGAAACTCTAATTCTTGCAGTTCCAAGGGTGTTTCAGCAAGGTAAGGGGTCAAGTTTGATATGATTTGATTTACCATGAAAAAAAAAATAGTGTAAATTTCTGGAGGAGCTCTATTCACCCTGTGAAAAATGCCAATCACTTGTTTTAAAACGCCAGAAGTTTAATAGTAATAAAATGGTTATAAAAATAGCAATATAATAAGGGTAATAAAAAATTGGACAATTAGGATTTAGGACGATACGAGACAATAAAAACAAATAGTTACGGACAGTCTGGGTACCTCTTTGTGGGCAAAATAAGCCCGAAAAAGGACCCACGTTAAGAGAAGATTAACCCTTAAAAGCAATAGCCTGTTGCTTATTCATACAGCTCATCCATGATGCATAAATCCATTCAAAGAGAGGATTCTGTCTGGTCATCATCAACTTCTTCCCCTTAATCTTGACGGCATCTTCAGGGCTGAGTGAGGTGGGAAGAACTTAGTTTGTTCTGATAATGGAGCAATAAATTCTTTTCCTCTGAAAGATTTCGGTGTCCTGCTGCTGCTAGCTTGGTCCGAGTCTTCTATTTAAAAAAGGTATCTTACATAGCATAGTTTCTATTTTAACATTATGTTGTAACTTAAAACTATATTTAACACACTACTTAAGAAAATTAATACAGCACAACTTTCTAACATAACACATAATATTCATTTTAATATTTGCGAAAAGCCAATCATAAAATACGCATTTTTCACACAATATATGTCTTATATCTAGCTATACAAAGATATATGAAGGTTTGTAAAGTAGCTGTTTTTGTAATTTAGCCTTAGTTAAATAGTTAAACATAGACAAATATCAAATGAATAATGTTTGTTATAAAAGTCAGTGAATTCACGTCATAAGATTAACAACATAATCAGGGTTACTAATATATCAGTAGGAACACTCTTAAGAAATTGAAGTTATATTTTCCTAGACATTTATGACATTAAAGCAAAAAAGTAAAAAAGCTGTATCTTGTAATTTAAATGAGCAAATTTTTACAAAAATTCATTCAGGCTTTATGTCATTCACTTGTATAGCAAAGGAATTATATCTTTTAATTCAAACAGGTATACTTCAACAAAACTTAAAATCAACTTCACTAAAACTTAACCTTAATAAATATATCTAAAAGAGAGTCAGCATCAGTGATACTAAACAAAAATTAATCTTAACAAGAATTAACTTATTTAAACTCTATTATTACAAAAAGATTACTGAAAATTTGTCAAACGGTTAAATCTGAAAAATGCATATTATATGATTGGCTCTCCGCAAATATTAAAATGAATACTATATGAGTTATGTTGCAAAGTTCTCCTGTATTAATCTCTTTTAAGTAGTGCTGTATTAATCTCTTTTAAGTAGCATGTTTTTAAATATAGTTTTTAGGCTGTAGCATTATATTAAAGAGAAACTATGTGAGGTAAGATACTTTTTGTAACTAGCTCAAAGAATGGAAAAGATAGAGATAACAGCAAACAGACAACAAGATCCCAAGAAAAGAATTATTGCCTCCTTGTCGGGAAGGCCCAGACTTTGAGGAACCAAAGATTGATTTACAAGATGAGGGGGGGAAGCTGAAATTAAGCAGAAACACCCTAGTTTGAAAGGAATGTTTGAGTCATGTATGAGATATCTGAATATGCAATAGGCTATTTCTTTTAAGGGGTAGTCCTTTCTCAGCAAGGTGCCTTTTGCTGGAATGCCAGGCACCCAGAGATCTGTAATTCTTTGCTTTTTTATTGTCTCTTATTGTCCCTATTTTTATTACTATTTTCATTACTATTTTATTACTATTAAACTTCTTAAAAAATTTTAACACAAGTGAATGACATTTTCCACAACATCAAAGTAAACAACATGCAAGTAAACAACTGTACTGCAATATTTACAATAAAATTACCTTGTTAGAACTATGGAGTAAAAAGCAAGCACTTAATAAAGCTGACAGTGGAGTTAACTCTCAGATAATTATTGCAGTTTAAGTTCGAGGTTTGTCTTGAATGTGAGCTAAAGAATCTTGAATTTATGGCTTACCTAATTCCTCTTAGTGATCTATGCAGGTTTGCTATGTTACTAATGAGAGGAATAGCGGATTTGTCTTTACAAACAAGCTGTGGGTCTTCTGGTAGATAAAACTATCACTGGGAGATAAAAGAAACAATGTGAAGGATTCCACTGACTGATGAATGGAAAAAGATATTTGCCTTTACAAATAAACCTTATATTTGATGATAAATGAAATTAGATCTTGAAAGATGAAAGATGAAATTTAGGGGAAGAAAAACCCCTAAATTCCGTAAGAATCAAAAATTAAAAGGGAGGGTTATACACTAGAGTGAAATCTTTGTACCTCTCAAGTGCCTCAGCCAATGGGGAAAGAGAGAAGGAAAATGAGGCCAGGAAATTGGGATAAAAAGGAGGTTGTGTCCTCCAAAAATTTGAGACACCCCAGGGGAATGCCCCATGGCGTCTCCCTTTATTGGAATAAAGTAAAAGGGCTCTTCTGTCTCCTTTTTGGACATAAACCTCTGGTGTTTATGGATTAAATTTCCTAACACTGTTATAGGTAATAAATTATATGGCCAAATTAATAATTAATAAAATAGATTTTATTTCATGAACGAGATACCGTCTCTGACAGCCACAATCAAAGGGACAGCGTCATGGCCGGGATCAGCACTGGGTGAACTCTGATCCGAACTCTACCGCTTCAGATCCCCTCTGTTCACAAAGGCTGTCCCTGTCCAGAAAATTTTTATACAGTTTTTTGCGCCTGGGGCAGAGTCTCTCCTTTTCTTTTCATGGCTTCACATATTCATGTAGTCTCCTCTCTCTGTGTTGGGCTGGACAAAACCGTTTCTGGGAAGCAATGAATGCTGATAATCTAGTTATGGGATCCTGGTGTTGGGATGCGGGTTCCTGTCGACTCTGGCTATCTTGAGTGCAGATGCTTATCGAGTATTTATCACTTGGGTGTTTCCTGGACTGTTCTGGGGAAAGAGCCCATCTCCCATCTCCGTAGAAGCCATGTCTTTTAGTTTGTTAATTAGGTGTTTCTCTCTGCTGCCGTCTGTGGTTTCACAACTTTGTGAGGCAATCTCCCCAGCTCCGGCTTGTGGGTTTAAAACTTTTAAGAATTTTTCTTACAAACATAACCTATTTCCCGTATATTTCACATAAGCACAAATTATTCCAAATTATATATTACAATCCCTACCCTTCTACATAAACACATTAATTCATGCTCTTTTCTACAATTCTCATATTTCTCAGCTACTTGTGAATTTTCCCTAAACCTGTGTAACTATTCTACTATTTATGATCTAATTGTTTGGTGTTCCTAAGAAATAAAAGAGACTCTTTCAGTCCTCTTCAGACTCTCTATCCCATTCTTCTCATGGTATTTCTTGGTGTATTCTGTAAACAATCCCATCTCCTTTCATCTGTTCCTCAAACTTGGCCAGGGCTTCTGCTGCTTTACTGTTTAGTTTTCCTTGTCCCTATTTCATTATTTTAGATACTTGGTTTAATCTCCCAGTAGCACATTCTGTGTCCATGGGCATGGCTGCTATCAGCATGCCTTGCACCACTGAATGTATTAATCTAATAAAACATGGTATTAAGCAGGGTAGAAATATGACCCCGGCTACTGAACATAATATGAAAAGCATTACTTTCTTCCACCAAGCTCCTTCAAACAAATGATCTCACCAAGACACTTGGAGGATGGAATTCCATTTCTGGACCGGAACACGTGCTACCCTTTTAATTTCTGCCGCAAGGCCTCTGATGGTCTCTCCATAATCATCATCATACAACATTCCAATTCATTAAACTTTCCACAGACTCCCCCTTCCTCAGCTAACAAATAATCTAATGCTATTCTATTTTGGTATACAAAAGCTCGCATTTGGGAATGTTGTCTTGATAATAGTTCAAGGGCATCTGAGGTGTGATTTGAGACAATCTCTACTACTGTCTGGAGTCTTATTTGTGGCCGAAGCTTTGTGGGGTGCTCCCAGGACGAGTGGAGAGACAAGAATCTTGACTCCATGTTTCAGAAGGCTGGTTTATTATATTATGATATATATTATATTAAAATACTACTATACTAAAAGAATAGAGAGAAAAGGATTCATCAGAAGGCTAGAAAGAACAAGAATGGAATGCATAACAAAATCTTGTCACTGCTCACAGCCTCGACACAGGTGGCTGTGATTGGTCATCAAGTGAAAACAATCCACATGGACCAATCTAAGATGCACCTGTTGGTAAACAATGTCCAGACAACATTCCACAGCCATCAGATAGTTAATTGTTTACATTTCTTTTCTGAGGCTTCTCAGCTAGGAGAAAAATCCTAGCAAAGGGTTTTTCATAAAATATCATGGTGACACTTATTAATCTGTTTAATAGATAAATTGGGGTCCTATACCCCCAGCTCCCGTCTTGGGCCCATGTTGCAGGGCCATAACATTCTATTATTCTTTCCACAGGCCAGTCCTCCTCACCCCATGTCTGGCTGTCACCTGCAATAGGGAATTTCTTCTTTATTTCTCTCTTCTTTCTATTTAAAGTTTCATACAGAGGTGCTCCAAATAAGCTACTTTCTGATCAGGATAATGTAAAGAAAACACGTCTAATCAGTCCTAGAGTGCAAGACCCTCTCCATTTTTGGGGTAACTCACTATGTGCCTTTTCCTCACATATCCAATATATACCATTAGGGGTTTTCCATTTAATTCTTGTATTTTCTGGTTCGTTCCAGTAACCCCTTAGTTCTTTCAGGGATTGGTAAGGATTAGCTCCAGAGCCTTTGTTCCAACAGAGTCCAATTCTATCACTCCATTCGCAGTTGGTCCCCCTCTCACAACTCCAATACCCAGCAGGAGGTTCTGGTTGCCAAACCCTGCTTGTGTTGTTTGAGTTTACCGCTAGGGTGGATATACATGGAGTATATCCCACTACTTCAGTATATTCTTTTCCTTCTCTGCTAATAAAAATTGTTCCAATTATCCTTTGATCTAAGACCCATCCCTCGGGTATCTGTATTGTTCTTGAAATTTGGGCACTGTCCCATTTTAGAAGTTGCTCTGGAGTTAAACTCTCGCCTTTCCAAGGCCATTTCTCAGCTGACTTAAGCCCTCCACAAATCCAGCAATTGGACAATCCTAATTCCGTAGCAATTTCCTGCATCAAATCTATAAATAAATTCCTGTCTGAAGCAGGCAATTCCCAATCATTGTACTGTTTCTCTAGTTGGTCATATTGTTCACTCAGTTTAACCTCTCTTGTTCTATCCTCCATTTTCTCATTTCTGACTCCTGTCTTTTTAATTCTTGAGCTACCTGCTTCATTTTACTTTCCAGGTCTACTCCCTCTTTGTTTCTTGAAAAGCAGAAAATTTTATCGAATTGTAAACAGATTCTTATCATTGTCCTCAAGGAGATCAAGAATAACAGGTTCATTATTGAGAGATAGTCTACTTTCATATTTCAAGTTTCTTCCTACCCAGTAAGTCTTTCCACCCATCACACACATTCCTAACTGATTGTTATCATAACACAGTTTGTTAACCTGAAAATAAACTACAAATATCAATTCCATTTTTCCCCTGATCCACACCATGCAATTACATTGATTACAGGTAGGAATAGATATTTGCTCAACATTCCTCTTAGAAATTTTATGTATGGGTGTTTCTGACTGCCCATTCTTAGATGTCACTTTTTGCATATAACATATTATTTTTCTGTCTAATTCACATATCCCATACTGAGTGCCATTTAAGGTACAGTACCTGCTTTTCTTACCATTTCTGCAGTCTTTTGCGGTTGGGTATGCTGAAGTCTCTGCCTCTCTTTGTCCTTCCAGGACAATCTGCAAGCACTGCCTGCACTCATTACTGGGACTCTGCCCCTCAGTGCTGGGCGAATTCTCCGGGTGCAGACTAGTTGTACTGCACACAACTAGACTCAGGCCCATCAGGATTCCCCACAGGTCTATTCCTCTGCCCTTGCCTATGCCCAGTGGGTTGCCACCAGCGGCGAGGTAAACCATCTTCTCGGCAGCAAGAATATTCTTACGAGGTTCCATACCTGGACCAAGCCGCATACCGTCTTTAAAAGATGTGCCACCTCGATAGTTTGACTGCATCTGCTCTGCAGGGTACTTTATTCAATCTCTGGCACTCAACTGTAAGGATCTGAGCCTTCGAATTTAATTTTCCCCCTATCCCATTTTGAAACAAGTGATACCACTCCAGGGAGTCTAATTCTGTTATGCCCAAATCAGTAACAAGTTCTAAGACACAGCTAGTCAGATACTGTTCTTCCTTTATACACTTTGTGCACAAGCCCTTAGGCCTATATCCCCTCTTACAATGTGCAACCCAAACCTCATGACAATATTTGCATTTAAAATACACACATGGATAACATTCACAAACAGTCACTATGCAACTTATCTGATCCCTTTCGGTCATTTACTTGGCCAATGCAATTTTATCTTTAGGTCTCCAGGGGGAGAGGTAACTTTCCACTCAGGTGTCTCTTCCTGGTGTTCGATGTTTTTCACCAGAGACGCGTATCCACCCTTTTATCGCTGTTTGAATTGCTGCATCTGTGGTTAAAAGGATGAGAAAAGGACCTTCCCAGTGAGGGGAGAGGGGGACTTCCTTCCAGGTTTTTATAAGCACTTTATCCCCCAGCTGCATTTTATGTATGGCAATCCCTAAAGGGGTGCTCTGCATTACTATCCCCTGTTTTCTCAATTCCTGTAGATTTTTACTTATTGCTATGAGGTAGGGTTGTATTTGTCCTCTGTCTTCGGGTGTCCTACTGGCATTCCATGTTCATAAGGCACCTCGTATAGCATTCCAAAAGGTGATAGCCCTGTCTCAGAGTGAGGCATGGTCCTGATATTTAGTAAAGCTAAGGGGAGACACTTGAGCCAGGACATTTTAGTTTCTAACATTAACTTTGATAATTCGGCTTTTAAGATCTGGTTTATTCTTTCAACTTGTCCTGAGCTTTGAGGATACCACGGGGTATGGTATTCCCACCGGATTCCTAAGACTTCTGCTAGTTGCTTAATGATTTTTGAGGTAAAGTGTGTCCATTTATCCAAATCTATGTATTTTACTAGTCCATATCGGGGTACAATTACTTCTAGTAGAAATTTTGACACTGCCTGAGCTGTAGCCCTAGAGCTTGGAAAGGCCTCTACCCAATGGGTTAGTTTATCTACTATTGCCAATAAAAATTTATATCTCCCTACCTTGGGCAGTTCGGTAAAATCCACCTACATCCTTTCAAAAGGACGGGATGCTATTGGACAACTTCCTAATGCTACCTGTGGTGCCCTGGCCTGATTGACCTTCTGACAGATCATGCATCCTTGCACCTCCTGTTCTGCCAATTCATAAATCCCCTTACATCCGAAGAATCTCAGAAATTGTTCTGCAAGGGCCTGGGCCCCACAATGAGTCTGCTGGTGCAATCTCCTTAAAATTTTTCTGATATAGTCTTTAGATAGTAGCTCTTTCCCATCTGGCAATCTCCACTTGCCTTCTTCTAATTCTCCCCCCATTTTCTTGTATCCTTCAATTTCCTTTGGGGAAGGATATGGGGGATATTCCTGGGCCTCACTTTCCTTGACTTCCGGGGTACTTACCTTCAATAAAGCTGCGTTCTTTGCTTCCTTGTCTGCCAAGTTATTCCCTCGAGTTCGAAACTGCATTCCTGCTTGATGCCCTTTCACATGATGATCGAAATCGCCTCTGGCTCCCTGATAGCCTCTAAGATTTGTCTTATTATTTCCCCATGCACCAACCCTTGTCCTCGAGTACCAATTAGCCCTCTTTCTTCCCAAATTTTTCCGAAAGTATGGACTACCCCAAATGCATATTTTGAATCTGTAAAAATCGTTCCCTTCTTTCCTTTTAATCTCCACAAGGCCCTTAATACTGCATACAGTTCACATGCCTGAGCTGAACATCTAGTGCTCAGAGGTCCTGACTCTATTACTTCTCCCATTTTACCATCCACAACTGCATATCCCAACTTCGTTTTCCCCTCTATAACTCTCACTGACCCATCCACAAACCATTTTTCTCCTTCTAGTTCTTCTTCTTCCAAGTCTGGCCTTATTTTTGTCTGCAGTTCCACCACCTCGGCACAATCATGAGTAGGCTCTCTGCCATGGATTGACCCTGGCACAGTGCCAGTGCCCCCATGAAAGGTATATTTCCAAAATGGTTACTGTGAGATGTGACCCGGGAACAGAACAAAGCAGGCTCCAACTTGGGAATGGAGGGAAAAAAACCCAACACTTTATTAATCTCCAACATAGAGACAAAAGGGAAAAAAAAGAAAAAAACACACACAACAATCCACAATGGAACACCTCCAAAACACTCCTCCTCCCCCTACCCCTCTAACACTCAAATCCCCTCTAGCATTCAATTCTCAGTCCAATACCCTCCTTCACACAAGCTCCCCCCAGTTCATCAGGAGAGAGGAGTCTCCCTCTTGCACCATGGGCCTCCCCAGGAAACACAGTGGAACCTCCCGTGCTTCCATGTCACACACATGGAAGAGAAATCTGCTCGAAGAGAAATCTGCCGTGGTGACCATCTTCCTTCCATGTCCAGTGCTCTCACCACTGCCCATGGATCCAAACTGCTCCTTAGGTCCTTTTAAGAATGCCTTGCCCAGTTCCAAGAAGTGGCCGCCTCTCACCATTGGGATACCTGTCCCCCCCATATTCAGTCCCCCTGGGGCCTAGGGGTCTCAGGAACAGAGATCCTTCACTGAAGGCAGAGGGCTCCACCACACCCTCCCCATCAGTCTCTGTTCCCTCTACTTCTCCTCACGGCCTTGTCACTCCTGGCTTCTGACCAACCGCCTCCCCCAAGGTGCTATCTCTAAATTACAGGAAGAAATTGGTTCCGTCCCACAGCCATGTAAGAGAAAAGTCCAGACAAAGCCACTCCAATCATCTCCTCCATCCAGGGCACTTCTCGTCTTCTGACATTTCTTCACCTACTCAAGCCTTCTTCTTCTTGCCCACCCTCCGTCCCCTCTCAATTCTCAGCTGGGGAGGATCAGTGTTTTTTACAGCTTCCATTGTTTCAGTACCAAAGGGGTAAAACCTCAGCCACAGTCTGCCAGCGGTTGGGCACCTTGCCTTCCCCTTCTTCTCCTGGCCATGGTGCCAGCACAAGATACCAAATTTCAAGCCAGCACAGAGTCTCTATCACTCTCTCCCGAGGGGGCTGCCCAAACCATCCCAGGTCTCCTCCACCCCTGCCTCTTGCAGGGGCTCCGGCCTCCCTTTCCTCAGGCCACATGGCCTCCCTCTCCAGCACCCAGCCACAGCTGGGCAGGGGAGGAGATAAGATCCGCTCACCTGCTGGACTCAAAAGAGAAAGTCTCTCTGGGAATTGTCTGCTTTTAACCCCTGTGTGTTCTCAGAGGCATATCCAAGTCCCCAGTGGCCACACCAGGTGCCAATTTTCAAATCTGGCCACTGATTGGTTTGACCATAACTTACCCAGAAACTCACTTCCTGGTCAAACCACAACACTCTCCTGAGGCTTCCCCGAACAGAAGTTGAGCTGGATTTTGTGCAGTAATTGTTTGCAATTCTAAATTATGTGAGTGGATCTATATGGCTTCATACTTCAAGAGTCTAGCATCTGTGAGCCATTTGTCCGCTTTTTGTTGTAATATACTTCTCACGCTATGAAGAGTATAAACTACCAATGGAGCCCCAAAAGTTACTTTCTTGGCTTCTTCCATTAACAGTGCTACTGCCACAATTGCTTGCAAACAAGTGGGCCACCCCCTCCTCACAGGGTCCAAAAGACTTGATACATACCTTACCGGCTTCTTGTCCCCTGTCCAATCCTGTGTTAGTACTCCATGGGCAGTATGGCTGCTCACATCCACAAATAACTGAAATGGCCTTTTTACATCGGGAAGACTCAATACCGGAGCTGCCATAAGTGTTTCCTTTGACTCTTTGAATCCCTCCTCTTCTTGTTCTCTCCATTTTAACCTATTAGTAGTAAGTTTCTCATAAAGTAATTTTACCTTCTTACTATATCACTCAATCCACTGCCTGCAATACCCTAGAAGTCCCAGCAGCTGCCTGATCTCTCTTTTTGTCCGTGGAGAGGGTAAAGCAGCAATTCCTGCTATTCTTTCAGGGTCTAATTTCTTTTTCTCTTTTGTTAACCAATGTCCCAGATATTTAACCTCAGGTTCAGTAAATTGTAGCTTAGATTTTGAAACTTTTAATCCCTTATCCCCTAAGAAGTTTAATAATGCTATGGTACTTGCTCTTACATCTTCCTCTTTAGGACCAGCCACCAATAAATCATCTACATATTGTAATAATTTGGTCCCTTTTGTCAGCACAAATTGACTGAATACTTGTTCAAAAGCCTGACCAAATAGATTTGGTGAATCTACAAACCCCTGAGGCAAAGATGTCCACCTGAGTTGCTGCTTTCTATTTGTCTCCGAGTAGTCCCATTGGAATGTGAAACAGTCTCGACTATCTTTAGCTAAGGGACAAGTCCAAAAGGCATCTTTCAAGTCTATCACACTATACCAGCTATCTTCAGGAGAGATATTGTTCAGCAAGGTGTAAGGATTTGAGACTGTAGGAAATAGCATTTTAGTCCTCCTGTTCACAGCTCTCAAATCTTGCACTAACTTATAACTGCCATCCGTTTTCCGTACTGCCAGGATAGGAGTGTTATGCCTCGACATGCATGGTTCTGGGTTCCCTTCCTTATTAGTTCCTCTATTACAGGTTTTAGTCCTCTCCTACCTTCCCTAGGTATAGGGTATTTCTTGATCCTAATAGGATCTTCTGGTCTCTCAATTTCAAGTGTATTGGCTCCATCTCTAACCTTCCAGCTTCCCCTTGGGTATACCAGACTTTAGGATCTATCTTGCCCTCATCTTCAGTGATTAATTTATATAGATTTACTATAAGCTGGGACTCTTGCGCAATCAAGCTTATTGCCAGAGCTACCATTAAGTCTCTTCCTAGCAGATTATAATCTGCCTCTTCAACCAGCAGCATATTCCCCAAGCAAAACCTCGTTTCTGATTCTATTTCTACATCTTTAATAACAGGTGCCTTAAAAGGCTCTCCTTTTGCCCTGATTATCATCATAGTGTCCTTGCTTTTAGTGCACCCTGGTGGCAACTGCTAAACAGTACCTCACTCAGCTCCTGAATCTACTAGGAATGTTAGTTCTTGTTTTGGGGTCCTATTTTTAGCTTTATCAAGGGCTCTCTGGATGTTCTGAACCCTAAATTAAAAAGCCCCTGACACCTCTAATCTTCCTGGAAAATTTTCTCATCCTTCATCCTTTCTGCATTCTGTCTCAAAGTGCCCCTTTTGTTTGCAATAAAAGCACTCTGGGGTATATTTCTGGCTGTTTGGGTACCTCCTCTGAGAGGGGTTCTGTCTCCTCTGAGGCTTGTGGCTCTGTGTTGGTTATACACAGTCTTGGGCCTGTTCCTGTTTTTGGGCTTCTCTAACCACTGCTACCAACACCTTTGCTTGGGTTTTCTGCTGTTCCTCATCTCTCCTCATATAAACCCTTTGCACCTCTCTAAGTAAGACCTGCAGTCCTTTCTCCTGCCGATTTTCTATTTTCTCCAGTTTCCTCCGTATATCCTTCCATAATTTTGCAACAAATTGCATTTTTAACAGGATCTCCCCAACTGGGGAATTGGGATCTGTCCCTGAGTACATCCGAAGACTTTTTCTCAGCCTTTCCAACCACTTGGTGGGTGTTTCATCCTTCCTTTGGCATTCTCCAAATACTTTGCTGATATTCTGCCCCTTTGGTACCACCCCCTGTATGCCTTGTATTACCATATTCCTTAGTTCTGTAATTTTCTGTCTACCTTCCTCAGTCTGAGCATTCCATGACGGTCTCTGATCAGGCCATCTCTGGTCGCCTTGCACCCCCTGGGGGTTTCTGCGTTCCCAATCTCATATTGTGGCTTGCCTTATCATGTCTTGTTCCTCATTGTTGAATAACAACCTCAGTATAGCATTAATATCATCATAGGTGTATATGCTGTTCCCAGAAATTCATCTAGTCTATCTGCCACCCCCAGTGGGTTGTCCATCAGTTTTCCCATCTCTTTCTTGAAGGCTCTTATGTCCCCAGTATTAATCGGTACATTTACGTATCCGATGACTCCCGAGGCAGTGGGCACTTCTCTTAAAGGAAAGAGATTATGCTTGTCTTCCTTGTTCTCACTATTGTCATTATGTACTTTCCTTGTTTTGTGCCACATCCTGTTGCTGGAGGAGAACTGGTTTCCCCACTGGGAAGGGTTTGCCGCTCGTTTTCTGCCGGTGGGGGTGGGGGCTGAGAATAATCCTGTGGATACTGCAATGCCAAAGCCTGCCCTTGCAAGAGCGAAGTTTCTAGAGATTGCATGTAAAGAGGAGGTGTCTGAGCCTGTGTGGGCTGGTGCGAAGAACCCGTGGGTATGGGCAAAGGGACCGGAGTTTGCACGGGTTGAGGTGAGGGAGTTGGGTGTGGGGGCAGGAGGTTATCTAAGGGTTTCATTCTGGGTCGCAGCACCCTTCTAAGTTTTGATCGGGAATAATCCTGTGCAGCACACTCCCATAATCTGGCAGGGTCTCTTTCATTATCCTCTGAATTCTCATCATACACATAATCATGTAAGGCTTGGCAAGTCCATCTCTCGAAGGTGCCAAACACAGGCTAGATTAGATGTCTTTTAATTTCTTTACCTCCCCATATTTCTACACAATAATGAATCATTTTCTCCTTAGATTTCCTTCGCCTTTCAGGGCAATCCTCCCAATGTTCTAACATACACCCCAATGGGTTGTTCCTCGGAAGCTCGGGTAAACTGTTTCCTCATTCTTTTACGGGTTTACCCTGGGTTTTTCCCTGAATTTTACTTTTCCTTTGTCCCATTTTTCCTTAAACTACTTTTCTAGAATCTCCTTACTGTAACTCTGCACTGAGTTCCAAAAAGAATCCTAAATTTTAACCGGTACCGTACCTATGGCTAATCTGCGTTCAATGTTATCAGCCTACTAGCCTCACAGTGCACCAATCCGTGGGTTTTTCGGCTGATAAGGAGATCTCTGTTACCTTTCCCTTCCCGGACTTACCAAGTCCTGGATCAAAGAGGTTTACCAGTTCCCAAAAACCAGAGAACGTACCTTCTCTTTTTGATCCGGCCCATGATCGACCCCTGAACTCCCCAAGTTAAAGGCTTTACATGTGAAAATGAGTTTTACCAAGTTTCGTCCACTTCCCCCTTGGCCGACCCCTTCCCTTGCGGGATAGGGGAACTGCGATCTTGGGGTCCGCACTTGCTTCGTGGTAGCATCAGGTCTCACACACGTGCTCAATCACACCTCACTCAACCATGCAATACTTACAGTCCTTTTCCCACGTAGATTCTTCATGCACGTTGATTTTTATGAGTGAAAAATATTTTGCTGTGGCTACAGAGACCCTTCTCTGAGTGCCTGAGAGCTCTGGGCCTGTTTTTATCCCTTCTTTGATTGTGGCTCTGGCTTTTTAGTTCAAGATCTGTTTGGTTCCACAGGGTTTCCCAACCTCGTCAGGCTGCTGAAATCAGTGGGGCACCTCCTGACTGGAGGAAGGGGGTCCCCAGACCCCTAAATCAGATCACATCAGAGTCACCAAGATTGTTATAGGTAATAAATTATAAAGCCAAATTAATAATTAATAAAATAGATTTTATTTTGAGATATGGTTTCTGATAGCCACAATCAAATGGACAGCGTCAAGGCCGGGATCGGCACTGGGTGAACTCTGATCTGAACTCTACCACTTCAGATCCCCTCTGTTCACAAAGGCTGTCCCTGTCCAGGAAGTTTTTATACAGTTTTTTCCGCCTGGGGCAGAGTCTCTCCTTTTCTTTTCATGGCTTCACATATTCATGTAGTCTCCTTTCTCTGTGTTGGGCTGGACAAAACCATTTCTGGGAAGCAATGAATGCTGATAATCTAGTTATGGGATCCTGGTGTTGGGATGCAGGTTCCTGTCAACTCTGGCTATCTTGATTGCAGATGCTTATCGAGTATTCATCACTTGGGTGTTTCCTGGACTGTTCTGGGGAAAGAGCCCATCTCCCATCTCCGTAGAAGCCATGTCTTTTAGTTTGTTAATTAGGTGTTTCTCTCTGCTGCCATTTGTGGTTTCACAATTTTGTGAGGCAATCTCCCCAGCTCCGAGTGTTGGCTTCGAAGGTTTTCGCTATTCCCACCCACGCGGGAGAGTTAATGGCCAATCAGTGGGCCGCTGGCTTTTGGAGATGTCACACTGGCTCCTGTATCAATGAGCCCTGTTAGGAGTGTCTCTGCCTTTCAGAGTACTTTGCATTGGCACATGGGACACTGAGACCTGTGGCAGCAAAAAATCTGCGGGACCCCTGTAAAACCAAAACCCCCCTCTCTCTTCTCAGTTATGGGGGTTGCAGATAGGGGTGCTACTGGAAAAAATATGAGTTGGGATATATGGCTCCCAGCTGGGACTACACAGAGCGGCTGGGGAGTCCATGTCAGGAGTCAGAGTCAATAGCTCCAGTGAAATAGAGGTTTTGTGCGTTCACTTAAGTTAGCATTATGAATTAAGCATTTAAATTTTAGCTTGTAGAGCTGTGTGTTGAATTTTAACCTTTTACTTAAGAAACCTCTGCTATGGTACAAAGGGCATAGGAAAATGTAAATTTCTGAAGCTTCTTGTGATAAAGAACAATACCGGGAAAAGACCAAGGGATGCAAGAAACCTAGATAAAGGGGCACCTCTGTCTCCAAGCTAATCAAAATCGACAGACATACTCAGATAAGCACCAAGGGACCAAAGTGCACGCACAAAGGAGACATCCTTCCCTCAATCAAAAAGGACTATAAAAGAGGTTAGAGCTGACTGGTACCCTTTGAGATCACTCCTGACGTGAAGACGACAGGCTCTTCGTTGGCTGGACTTCAAGGGACTTTGTCATCCGCACATCTGGTAACTATACACCTCCTTTCTCTTTTCTCTCTTTTTTCCTTATTCTTTCCCTTCTCTTCATTCCCCTTCTCCCTAATGCATTTTTGCTATGGTTACTCAATAAAAGTACATTTGTTTTGTTTTTACTGCAAAACCCCCTTTTCATGTCAGTTTTTGCACCCTGAGATCAGTGAAAAGAACCTTCACGAATCTTGTCCCCCAGGACGGATCGTGACAGGCATAGATCTAATTACCTGGCCAGGCAAGGACAGGCAGGGCCAGGGGTTGAAGATGCATGGCAAGGTTGTGCAATGTAATGTATATGGAAGACCTTTGTGAATAAAGATGGGGCTCAGACCAGGGCTCAGGGCACAAGTTTTCACAAGAGCTATCTCGCTTGTGCCGGGCGCTGACAATACATACCCACTTCATAACTACACCCGCTTGTGGAGTCTATTTATTCCGCATATCACTTCACCAGCGAGAATAAACAAACAAAGTATGCATACACTGTTCAGGTGGTCTGAAAACTCCTGTGGGAATCAAATGAACAGATGAATCCAGCAATGTTACTGTGTTGGAGGTTGCTAGGTCCGTGCCTGCGCTGCCTGGGGTGGCTGGTCGGTGACAGTCCGGCCAGGGCTGCCTGTGGTCTGACAAAGGCTGCTTGGGGCGGTGGCTGGGCTGAGCCTTTGTCCAACTCTGCAGCATCGGCTGGGGCATCTGCGTCTTCACGTGGTGCCACCCTCATGCTCCCGTTTCCCAATACTGGACACCCTTCAAAATCATACTTGGACTGATGTTGATTATGGCACTGAGGGCAAATACTGGGAGTTTTGGATCTGGCCTCCCCCTTTTCAAAACAGTCCTTTTTCAGATGCCAAGATTTCCCGCACATGAAGAAAGTAGTGTGGAGAGACAGAGTGGGGTAGGAGGGCGGTGGCATCCGGCCGCTCTCGCTTTTTCAATGTCTTAAAAAGAATTTTCAAGGATGGGAGTAAACGTGACTTAGGGTCCTGCTTGGCATGGGGAAGTCATGCCTGCCCAGAAGGGTGAGCATGGTTCCATAGACGTCTCTCTCTTTGGACATTTCCTTTCCCATTTTTAGTTCCTTTTTTATTTCCCTGGCCCACCTGTCGGTTGCAGCAGACAGGGACTGTGGGCCCAGACGTGATTCTCTCACTGTCACGATCAGTTCCAGGGACTCGCCAACTGCTGCCAGTCAGGCCGGTTCATTTCCTCACACAGAGGTACCAATGGTCAGCAATGGAAAAAGACAGGGAGACTGACTCGGTGATCAGAATCCGATTTTATTGTGGGATACAAATGCTTATATACTATTTCAGGGAGACTAGGAATGTGTACTACAATGATTAGGTTAAAACCACATGCACAAACTTATGCACATAACAACATCTCTTGCTTGCACAGTTTAATGGGATTTTCTTTTCCCAGTAAACCTGTCTGATTGAATCTTCTTGCAATCTAGGTCTAATTTCCAAAGTTCCCTTTGCTTTTGCCAAGGCATCCTGTTATAAAATCTCTTATGTTAACTAGGTCTGAAGTCCATCTTCCATCTTGTGACTCCTGACATCCCAATAGAGAAGAGTGCAGAGTCACCTTTCCCAAAGGAAAAAGGTCCAGGCGGGATGGGATCGGACACTGTTGAGTCAGGGACAGAAAGAAAGACTCCAGGTCTCAGGTGGATTGGAAGGCTTTAGAAGAACCTTTATTAGCAAGAAGCAGTGAGCTTTTGGAGTCTCACTCGCTAAGTGGGACCAGACTGGTCCCAAAGTAGAAAACATCTCACATTACTGGTGACTATGAAAAGCACACTGTGGAAAGCCATAACTATAAGCAATGGTTACAGAAAGAGAGATAATAATTGCTTGAATTCTTTAATCTAAGATTCCCCGGCTCAGCCTGGGAGAAATTGTCTCTGTTCTTTCTTCGACAGAACTGAGAAAATGCTGGGTAAGCAGGACCTGTCAGAGAATGACGAGCCCGGTTCTGTTGCCGTGGCTGTGGAGAAGACGATTGTGCACGAGAAATGGAACTCCATTCTTGTCATGTAGGGATGGAATATATCCATGAGTGGGTGGGGGGCAACAAAGCTAGGGACCACTTCCTCATGGTTCATGTTCCCCTCTAGCAATGACATTGCCCTGGTCAAGCTGGCAGAGGAGGTGCAGGAGACTGACAACATCCGTGCTGCCTGCCTGCCAGCTGCTGACAAGGTCCTGCCCAACGACTACCCCTGCTATGTCACCGGCTGGGGACGTGTCAGGAGTAAGTGGGGTGTCCCTGGAAGGGTCCCCAGGGGTCCCTGGGCAGGGGATGTGCAGAGTGTGAGGTGTGACTGTCCTTGCAGCCAACGGGCCCCTGGCCGATGCCCTGCAGCAGGCTCTGCTGCCCGTGGTGGATTATGAGACCTGCTCCAAGTGGGACTGGTGGGGCAGCCTCGTGCGCACAACCATGGTGTGCGCCGGCGGTGACGGCGTCGTCTCTGGATGCAATGTGAGTGTGGGCACTGCTGGGTGGTACCTGCCCCCAGCCCAGAGTAGGACTGACAATGGTGCTGAAGCAGTGCAGGGCAACGGGTTCCATGGGAAGCACAGGAGGGAAGGGGATGGAGCTGCTGCAGTGGCATGTTGGAATAAATCAGCCAAAACTCCATTTCCTTCATGCAGAAAGACAATTCTTATTCACAAAGCTTATATTTATAGGAAATATCAGAAGGCACTGTGTTAAACCTAGTTGGTCAGCAATACAGTGAAACTCAGTTCACTGGTTGATAAGCGCTGTTGGATATGTCTACCAAATTTTCTCTCTCTAGACATGTTTCCATTTTTCTTTGTGGGTTCTCATGGGACAGATCTTATTGTTTACAGAGGTGCATTTGTTTCTCACCCTCAGAACAGATTGTTGGGTTAAACAAACCTCTCATTCCCAAAATAGCTTCACATGGGAACTTGCAAATCACTTGTTAGCTGCACTTAGAAGAAATGACAGGTCAGCTTTGGCAGTTTTAGCAGAGTGAGGCCTGATTTCATAAGGCCTTTCTTTTATAATTCTTCTACCTGTCTACGTCAGTGCTGTGTTGAATGTGGGGTGTACCAACAGGGTGCCCAGGAGCAGTGGCCCACACTGTCTCTCCATACAGGGCGATTCTGGAGGCCCCCTGAACTGCCAGCGCGATGATGGGGTCTGGGAGGTCGAGGGCATCGTCAGCTTCGGCTCCGGCCTGAAATGCAACATGAAAAAGAAGCCGACAGTCTTCACCCGGGTGTCTGCCTACATCGACTGGATCAACGAGGTGGGTGCCCTTTCCTCTGCCCCCATGCAGGTTGGCCACACTACCCCTGCCCTGCCAGTGGTCTCACCATGAGCCTCCCCGTGTCTTTCTCTGGCAGAAAATGAGCGAGAACTGAGGACGCAGCATGGAGCACAAGTACTGAGTGTGATAAAGGCAATAGTGCTAAGCTGGTCTCGTGTGGTTCTTTCGAGGGGACGCGGTGGAGCAGAGCCAGGGGATGTACCTTGTGGTGCTGGGCTTCTGCCTGTGTGCTGGGGAGAGCCCCCACATTGTGCAGTGAGGCTGGGCAGGCTCCTGGGGAGCCTAAGGTGGGCAGAGATCCCACAAGGTACTCCCAGTTAGGAGAAGAGCCATGGCCATAGCCAAAACAAAGGGTTCAAGGCTTGGCTGGTGGTTTGATGGGAGAGTGGCTGGAATCAAGCCTGGTGGTCCTGGGGGGCTCTAGGGAACTTGGGGAGGGGCTATAGGGCCCCTAGTTGGCCCAAGGAGGTTTTAGGTGTCTTGGCTGGCGCTGGGATGTTTCAGGGGGTCTTGCTAGTAACTGGGCTACTTGATGGCAGATGATTTATAATGAGGTGTTGAGGTTATTGGGTTGGTTCTGGGGGTCATTCTGCAGCCCCACTACATTCCTCCACTACCTGTGCTGCTGGAGTGCTCCCACTCTGTTCTCACCTCTGCCAGAGATGTCCTGGGGAAGGAGCAGCCACTGCAGTCCATGTCATAGAAAGGAGAGGGACAAGGCTGAGCCATCTCTACCCAAAGTCACCCCCTACCCCCCTCGCAATGCTTCCTAAGTGAGGGAAGTGGGGAAATAAACAAGGGAAAGAGTGCAGGGTCACCTTTCCTGAAGATGAGCAGGTGCAGGGTAGATGGGATCAGCCCTGGGATCACCTGCACACCCAGATGCTCTGTACAAAACTGGACAACATGGGACAGGGCAGCCCAGAGCCCCACTCCCCTGGGGGATGGAGAAGGAGAATAGAGAAGAAGACAACCATGAGCTCTCACAAACACCTGAGCACAGGCAAGGCCATCACATCCACATCCAGCTCCAGCTGGACCCTCCTTGGGGTGCTCAGGGCAGCCCTGGCTTCTTCCTGCAGCACCTTCAAAACACCTGAAATGCTCCCAAAGGAGTGTGGAAATACTCAGTGACTGAAAAAGCAGATTGGATATTGCCAGGCTCTCTGGGAATCCCCAAGCACCCCTCAGCACAGACCTACCCTGAAGCCTCTGCACCACACAAGGGTGGCTCCAAGGATGCTCTCCCCCCTCAAAATCCAACACAGATGCAGGATTTCTGACCCAAGGCCATCATGTTAGCAGCTCCTTAAGAACTTTACCTCAGCACTGATGTTTCAATGAATCCTCATCAGTTTCCTGCTGTAACTCCCAAATGACTCTTCAAAAGGAGCAGGATGCTCCATAGGCTGGCACAGCCACATTGTAAATGACCACACAGAGCAGCACAGACATAAGTGAAGGTTCCTACTCTTCCCACTTCAGAGGAGCCTTAAGGAGGTGCTGAAATGGCAATGAGGAGATGGAACAGACAAGGGAATACAGCTAAAGATTTGCTCTTTAATTGCATTTATTAGAAACACTGACTGCAAAACTCATCCCATTTCACTTGAACATCAGACCCTGGTCCCCTCAATCAGTTACCTGGACAGCACAGGACACAAATATCATGATCACCAAAGAAAAACACTCTGAGGCCAAGTGTGGTCATGTCAGGCTGAGCCAGAAGTGCTCTCCTCTGGCTCTGTTCTCCAGCGAATGGACTTCCCCCTCCATCCACAACATTTCCCATCGGCACAGCACAATCTCCATCTCATCTCCACTCCATGGCAAAGCCAGCACTCGCGGATCACATTTCTCCAGACAAACATCAGGACACACAGACAAAATCCACAGGGAGCACTGACACCAGGTCATGGTGGGCACAGATTTCATTCAGGCACAGGAAGAATCTCCAGTGCTTGGCAGGGGGCATGGAGCCCACGTGTCAGTGGCACATGAAGAAGAATTTTTTACGGAGGAAATTGAAACATCCCGGCATCTGCTTGTACCTCCCCTTGGCAGAGACAGCATGTGCCACCTGGGAACAGAAGAGAGGCTGAGGAATGGGATGCTCTCCCCATCCCTGGGAATCAATGGCTGCCATGCCAAGGCCAAAGAAGCACCACAACAACCAGAAAACAACAAGGTGATTCTGTAAGTCCTCTCTCCCTCCACACTGGACTTTTCTCCTACCCATGGAGAACAGAAAAAGTATCTGGGGCATCTACACTTGTACACAACTTTGGCAATATTGAGTCAACAAGGCACACAAAGGAAGATGTTGATCAGCCAGACTCATTCCATATCCCTGTGCATTGTGCTCCTCCACCCCCAGGACAAGCTTACAGGAGCACCCAAATCTCATCAGCTTGGATAGGACAAGACACGACATTTTTCAGCAATTTTTTCAGAAGGATTAAAGCCTGTATTGCCAAGATTACTTCTCACTGGAGAAACCTCCAGTGCTTTTTGGCAGATTGAGGCCAGACACTTTCTTTGTAATTAAACTTCTCTGCTGTACCTCCAATGAACCCATCCCTAAACTCAACACTCAATATCCTCACTCCTTTTTTGAGTGTAGGCCTCTATGCCCCAGCTGATCACACCCCTGACTATTTCCTTCATCAACACAAAGCAGAACAAAAAAGACATTTACCCTCACTAACATGCTGAGCAGGTCTTCCAAATGGGCGTATTGCTCCAGCACACTGTCCAGCGTTTCCACATACCACGAGCCACTTGACTTCTCTCTCCAAGAGACAAAACCTTTAGAGAAAGAAGGAGAATGTTATGCCAAAATTCATCTGCTGTTCTCATCCCAACAAGTTCCTGCCACTCCAACAGAGCCTGGTTGTCCTGAATTGCCCCTATCTCTGGCCATGAAGCTCCAACTGTTTTGCTAATTCCCCCATGCTCAGAAAAGGATTTGTACCGTCTGTTTCACCTGGAAAAGTTGAGTAGGAAACCAAGATGTCACTAGGTGTGGGCAAACTGGCAATGGCATCGGGCTCATCCACGTTATCTGATGAAACCCGAAACGGGGTCGCGTCCGATTCCAAGAAACCCCCAGGAGCTTCCTCTTCAGGCGAATCACAATCCACTACAAAGCCTTGATCCCTTTGTTCTGAAAAAAGCAGCAACAAGACAGCTCCTGACGTTCATCCCACCCAAGAGATTCACAGTTGTACATCCGACATTAAGAAAGGATGGGGAAAGAAAAGGGAAAACGCCCTAGAACAAAGTAAGGCTTTTTGGCTGTTCGGCTGCACTGGTTGAGTCAAAGTCATTGGTAGTTTGTACAAAATTCCTCACTGTGTGTGAAGAGCTGGAGCGGCCTCTCAGCATACAGTAAGAGAAGAGGCAGCTGGTGTGAGAAGACAGCTAGAGAGAGGGGCAGTCAATGAACAGAAAAGGAGCCAAAGCCACAGCCTGACCACATCTCTGCAGCCCAACGCTACCGGAGCCAACACAAAGATTCACCTCCACCACAGGCCTGGATGAAGAACAGTTTGGGTTTTCCTCTCAAACTCGGGCAATTGGACCCATTGAAATAGTTCACAATCTTTTCTATGGGAATGGGTTTTCCATCCGTTCCGTAAACACCTCCAGGAAATTGAATATGGCTCGTCTGCAAGAGGAAAATGCAGGAGCTAGTGACAGGGAAGGCAAGGCCAGTTCCAAGGGAGCCCATTTCCCATCAGGTGCTTCATGGCATAAAGGTACCAGAACAAATCCTGGTGTTTGTGGGAATCCCTGTGGCCAAGTCAGGGTGAGGGGACATCCAGGAGACGTTTGAAATGCACTAAAACCCATAACTTCTGTTATCCAACTCATATCCCACATCCTCCAGCAAAGGAATTCTTCATCCTCTGGTACAATGAGTACATACCATACACCACTTTACTAAGAATGCCTCTTCTCATCCTTTAAGAACTGACTTGGAATAAACAGCCATTATTGCTAATAGCATCTCCCAGTCAGAGCTGGAGGAAGGACTGAATCACCACAGCATGAGGCTGAGTGGGACCTCCATGCAGTTCTAAATTATTAACCCCAACTTCTAAAATGGAAAACACTTGTCCACTGGCACCACTGGATCAGACCACACCAGAGAAGCTCCTGTTTTCTTTAACCCAGAATAAGGGTGTAACTCTTTGAAATGTACTGCAAAGGCAGAACAAGGTTTTGACAGACCACTTCCCTCTCACCCTGTGTAAGACCACAGGACAGGGAATTAACCCTTTCCCACACCTAAGGAACAAAGGGAGAGATGGGACAAACCCACCTGACAGCCATGGGAAAGGATGATCACAATGCAGCAGTCCAAAGCACTGTGGTCCTGCCGTGACAGCTTCAGCAGCTCCAACACCATTTCCTGTGTGGAAAACATCACAATGAGAGTCTTTTGAACCATATCTCAGCCACAGGTTACTGCCAGGCCCTGTTCTAACTGCACTGCCATGGATCCTGTCAATCTCTGACACAGGAGAACATGAACTCCGAGTACAGCTGGCAAAAGCCATTGGCAGAGAGTGAGTATTTCTGCTTCTCTGCCCTTATTTAACACTGGCTGATTTAATGACATAGATTTCTCACCTCTCTACATTCTTTACAACACAGCATCACAAAACAAAGCACATTTCCACATGATTTATTTGACGAAATCCACTGGTTCTGACCAGGAGCTGGTGGGTGGGCAGAGAACCATGTTTTACTTTCAGATGATCAAATTCCCCCTGACACTTCCAGTAACAGCCAAGGATGGCACAGACAGACATGACACAGCTGTCTGAGCTATCCCAAAAGCACAGCCTCACCAAATCCCTACAAATCCCAAAGGAGATTCAACATTCATGCAGAAGAATGAAAATGTGCAAGGTCCTCTCCCCTTCTGCAATTGCAGCGTAACAATAAAGTAACAGGATGCAAGTGGTTCATTGTTTCTTTGTGGGAGGTTTTTGGTGTGCTGCCAACACAAGACACATCTCCAAAAGCACTCCCATTGCTTCCAGGGGCTCACCTCTCACCCCTCATGTCAGCAGGACACACCCAGCCTCACCTGAGCTTTCAGATCCCGCCGGGTCAGGACGGTGAAGCGCAAGGCCTTGAAGCGCCTCTCCAGCTTCTCACAGTCAATGTCAGAGCCTTCTCGGGTGGACAGACCCGAGTCTCTGGAGAAATTGACGTTATTGAGGATCAGGCAGTGTCCGCAGGGATCCGCTTTCATCTCATAATCCTGGCAGGGACACACCACAATTAAACTCCCTCTTATTCCAAGTGCTTGCTGGCTAATCCAGCAGGATACAATGTCAGTGAGGAATGGGAGTACTTAAATTGGCTAATTTCACAGCTTTTTAATTTCTCTAGTCCTAGGGATGGGTAGGAGCACACTTTCTCCACACACATCTTCTCATCAGCAGCTGGGAACAAGAAACAACCCACTAAACTGGGGAAAGCCTTTGTGGAAAACCAGCTGCTGCTTTATCTGTAGCATGTCCAAGAGAAGTTGAAATTTCTGGGAAATTCTTTTAGGCATCATCATCAAACCTCACCAAAAGGAGCCAAGAATTTATGTTATAACTGTGGTAATCTTAAGGAGGATCTGGCTAATGACTGATCCACTCTGAGACCACTGGCCCTGTTACAGCCTTGGAGCAATTGCTCAGATAAGGCAAAGTGAGAACCAGCTCCTCCAGAAATATTTTCTGGAGTCACTCATGAGACACAGAGCTTTTGCCTAGTAGGGAACACTTTCAGCCTTCTCAAATACTAACCTGGTCATGGCTCCTCTTGTCAACAGCTGAAGCTACAACACAAAACAGGTACAGGATTCAGTTCACCACACTTCACAACAAGACCATGCTCCTAGAGTTCATGTCTTTCCCAATACATATGAATTTTCCCTTCCCACCACACTGGAAACGAGCCTTTGGCATGCTGTGGCTCTAGGAGTGGAATGTGGCTTACCCCGGGCTGGCACAGGAGGCATTCGAGGTCTTTCACTCTCAGCTTGGACTGGGATAGACAAACGTTCACGAGGGGTCACATCTGTAATGGCATGGGACAAAAATACAGAGGATGAGTCCAAGCGCAAAAGGTTCCACTGCTGAAAAGCAGGACATACAGTCTGCCCCGAGAGGCTGCTGTGGAGGCCCCATCCCTGGCAGTGTTCAAGACCAAGTTGGACAGGTGTTGGAGCAACCTGGGATAGTGGAATGTGTCCCTGCCCATGGCAGGGGATGGAATGAGATAAGATTTAAGGTCCCTTCCAACCCAAACCATTCTGGGATTCCATGATTCTTCCAACAGTCACCTCTACCAGGATAATAAAAATCATGACTTCCCAGACTCTTGCCCACAGTGGGCGGAATCCCAGCTGCCACCCCCCATGCTGCTGTTTGCCAAAAACACACCACAGCCTCCTCAGCACTGACTTTTACGCTGTTTTTCCTCCCGCAGCTCCAGCTCCACGGGCCGCAGGTCGGGCAGCTGCGCTGGCACCGGCCGGGCTTCGCACTCCTGGATCAGCATCTCGGCAAGGTCGCCCTGCCCGGTGTCCCGCAGGATGGAGAGGAAGGCAGGGAAAGCCTGCTTCCCTCGAGTCTCCAGGTCAATGATCAGCTGACGGGCTTGCTCTCCTCGGCTGCCAGCGCTCTGCAGAGCAGAAAAACCCAGAACAGGGGTTTGTGCAGTGCCTGGGCAGCCCTTCCGACTTCTCTGAGCACTCAGGACATGGACACGGGGTAAACAACAACAAAATGAGTGGAAATAGCCAGAGACCTCCACCAGACCCCAGCCCTGACCTCCCTCCAACAATGGACACCCATCCCGATGAGGGGTCTAGAGGGAAAGGGGGAGAGGAAGCACCCCAAGTCTGGCCCCTGGGAACAAACAGGCACCCCTGGGTTGTCACCAGTGTGTAGGATGAGGTAAAAACACCCCCAGGCCTGTCACCTGTAACCAAGGAGGGAAACAGTAACACCTTAAGGGTGTCATCAGATTGGGATGGGGTCACAAAGAGAAACCCCTACACCTGGCACTGGCCGGGGCTGGGGACAAGAAGGGACAAGTTGGGGGGGGGGGGGGGAGGGGGGGGGGGGGGGGGGGGCGGTTCTCAAACATCTTATCTGCACAAGGACCAACCCAAGGCCTTGTCATCAGAGTGAGGGGACACAGGGCCATCCCT
Source organism: Onychostruthus taczanowskii (assembly GCF_017590055.1). Lineage (NCBI taxonomy): Eukaryota > Metazoa > Chordata > Aves > Passeriformes > Passeridae > Onychostruthus > Onychostruthus taczanowskii. Next base: position 43,639 of record NW_024503790.1, read on the forward strand.
TTGGGCCTGTCACCAGGACTAAAGGGACATGGAGTTCCCCTTTGAGCTTGTCACCAGAGTGAGGGGACCTGGAGTCTCCCTTAGACTTGAGAGGACACAGGACAATCCCTCCCACATCTGTCACTAGAGTAAGGGGTCTTGGGGGCCACCCCCCTGACCTGTCAACGGGCTCAGGAGACATGGGTTCCCCCTTTGGGCCCAAGAGAACACGGAGCCACCCCTCTCAGAGCTGTCACCAGGGTTAGGAGACAAGGGGGCCACCCTTCAGTCCTGTCACCGGAGTTCAGGGGATGCAGGACCCACCCTGCCATGCCCGTCCCCGGCTCCCAGGAAACACAGACCCTCCCCGAGCCACCCCGGCGCTCAGTGGCCCGCCCTCTGGCCCACCTGCAGCTCCTCCAGCATTGGCCGGGTGAAGAGCCCGCGCTGCTCCAGCGGATCCCAGAGCGGCTCCACCCGCAGCGCCGCCACCAGCCGGGCCCGCCCGCGCCGCAGCGCCCGCCGCTGCTGCTCCTCCATGGCCCCGGAGCCTGGGCTGCCGGAGCCGGGCTCTGCCCGGGACCGCCGCTCAGTGCCCGCGACCGCCGCTCAATGCCCGGGACCGCCGCTCAGTGCCCGGGACCGCCGCTCAATGCCCAGGACCGCCGCTCAGTGCCCTCGACGGCCGCTCAATGCCCGGGACCGCCGCTCAGTGCCCGGGACCGCCGCTCTGCTCGGGACCGCCGCTGAGCCCCGGAGCCGCCGTTCAAACCCTGGAACCGCGGCACAAGCCCCGGAGCCGCCGCTCAGTGCCCGGGACCGCAGCTCTGCCCCGGAACCGCAGCTCGCTGCCCGGAAGCGCCACCGCCCCGGAGTCCCAGAATCACACACGGAGTCAGGCTGGAAGAGCCCTGCTGTGGTCCAGAAGGGCCATCCCAGAGCAAACGGAACAGGATTCCGTCCGTGTTTTGGTGTTTTGTTGGGGTTTTTAAGAATATCTCCAGGCTTGAACACTCCACGCCCTCTCTAGGGACTGTGTCACCCGCACAGCAAAGTTCTTCCTCATGTTCAGAGAGAGCTCCCTGTGCATCTGTTCCTGCCCGTTGTTGCTCTTGTGCCATTTCTGCCCACCGCCCCGGAGCAGAGGCTGAGCCCTCCCTGCAGACAGGGACAGACAGGGACAGGGAATGAGGGCCCCTCTCAGCTGTGTCTCCTCTCGAGGCTGAATAGCCCCTGATCCCTCAGCCTTTCCTGGGCAGAGAGATGCTCCAGGCCCTTCCTGATCTCTGCAGCCTTCACTGGCCCTGCCCCAGGAGCCCAGGGCTGGACACAGCACTCAGGTGTGCCTCCCCAGGGGCAGCGGCACTCCCTGACCTGCTGCCAGTGCTCCTCCCAGTGCACCCCAGGGCCTCTTGGCCCCCAGGACACTCTGCTGGCTCTGGGACAGCTCATTGACCATGGCACACCCAGGTCCTTCCTGCAGAGATGCTCCAGCAGGTCACCCCCACCTGTGCTGGTACTTGGGGCTGCTCCTCCCTAGGGGCAGGACCTGCATTGCCCTTGTTGAACATCATTAAGTTTCTCTCTGACCAATTCTCCAGCCTTCCAAAGTCCTGCTGAATGGAAGCACAGTCTTCAGGTGGATCAGCCACTTCCCCAGTTCCATATCATCACCAAAGTTGCTGAGGGTACATTCCATCCCTCTGTCCAGATCATTGATAAACAAGTTGATTAAGACTGGACCACTGGACCCAGTATAGATCTTTAGGGAAGCCACTGACTGTGGACTTCCAAGTGGATGATGCCCTCTGAGCTCTGCCACTCAGACAGCCCTTGATCCACCTCACCACCCATTCATCCAACCCACATTCCCTAAGCCAACTGTTGTGGGTTAAGCAGAGCTGGAAATTGGGCACCACTCAGCTACTTGCTCAACTCCCCCCTTCTCTTCTCCTCCCACCCCATGGAATGGGAAGGAGAATCAAAGTAAAACTTGTATGTTGAGAAAACAACAGTTTAATAATTGAAAATAAAGTAAAATGCAATAGTAATGGTAAACTAGAACAACAAAATAACAACGACAATAACAACAACAATAATAGAGGGGAAAACAAGTGATGCACAATGCAGTTGCTCACCACCCACTGACTGATGTCAGATCCCCTTCCTGAATCCAGATCAGCTCCTTCTCAGTCACTTCCCCCAGCTGATACACTGGGCATTCTGTGGTGTGGAATATCCCTTTGGCCAGTTCAGGTCACCTGTCCCATCTGTGCTCCCTCCCAGTTTCCTTTGTGAACCTCCCCACTGCCAGAGCACGAGACAAGAAAGAAGTCTTTGACTTTGGATAAACACGACTTAGCAAAAAACCAAAATAGCATCACAGAACATGCTGAGTTCGAAGGGACCCACATGGATCATCGAGTCCAAGTCCTGCAGAGGACACCCCACGAGTCACATCATGTCCCCTGGAGCTCCTTGAACTCAGACGGGCTCTGTGCCGTGCCCATTCCGGGGGGAGCCTGTTCAGTGCTCGATCACCCTCTGGGGGAAGAACCTTTTCCTAACGCCCATCCTAACCCTGCCCTGACACAGCTCCAGCCACTCCCTGTCACTGTCACCAGAGCAGAGATCAGTGTCTGTCCCTCCTTCTCCCCTCAGAGGAAGCTGTAACTGGGATGAGTTTCCCCTCAGTCTCCTCCGGCTGAACAGACCAAGCGCCCCAGCTGCTCCTCCACCCCTCAAGGCCCTTCACCAACTTCACTGCCCTCCTCTGGACGCTTTCTAACACCTTAGTAACTTTCTTATATTGCGGTGCCCACAAGTGCCCTCAACATCCCAGGTGAGGCCGCCCCGGCGCAGAGCAGAGCGGGACAATCCCCTCCCCGGCCCGATACCCCGGGACACGGCTGGCGCTCCCGGCCGCCACCAGCCCCATTCCGAACTCAGCCCACGGCACTGCCACAGCTTCTGAGCCGCCACGGCCCGTCCGCAGGCCCTCACCTCCGAGCCCGCCGCCGGCAGCCCCGCTTTCCCGGAAGAGCTCGGTCTCCATGGGGACGGCGGGCGGGCGCGCCGGAAGCGGCGGCGCTCGGTCGGGAGGGCGGCACGTCCGCTCCCTCCGCCCGCGGCCCCGCCGGACCATGGAGCCGGGACGGGCCGGGTGGCTCCTGCTCCTCCTGCTGCTGCCGGCGCTGGGAGCGGCCGCGCCGGGCGAATTCGACCCGTACCGCGTGCTGGGGGTCGGCCGGAGCTCCAGCCAGGCCGACATCAAGAAGGCCTACAAGCGGCTCGCCCGGGAATGGTACGTGCTGCCCTTGTGTCCCCTCCGCCCGGCCCCGGGAGCGGATCCCGGCCTGGGTTCGGTGACAGCGCCGGGCCCCGCGGCCCGCGGTGGCATGAGCCGCCTCGCCTGGCTGTGCGCCCCGCAGGCCGGCGGTCAGCCTGACACACGGAGATGCTCCATGCCAGCGATACTGCTGTAAAAGCCTCTGGAGCCCGGCTGCGGGGGGAGAGGTTTGCTCAGAGTCTGCTTACGAGGGGAAAAAGTTCTCCCAGAATCAGGCTACAGGGGGGAAAGTTCTCCCAGAATCAGGCTGCAGGGGGAAAAGTTCTCCCAGAGTCTGGCTAGGGTGGGAAAATTCTCCTGGAGTCTGGCTACAGGTGGGGAACGTTCTCCTTGAATCTGGCTATGGAGGGAAAAGTTCTCCTGGAGTGTGGCTGTGGAGGGAAAATTGTCGCAGAGTCTGGCTAAAGTAAAGAGGTTCTTCCAGAGTCTGGTTACAAAGGGAAAAAGTTCTCCCAGAATGAGGCTACAGGGAGAAAAGTTCTCCCAGAATCTGGCTGTGGTGGGAAAAGTTCTCCTGGAGTCTGGCTACAAGGGGAAAAAGTTCTCCAGAATCAAGTGACAGGGGAAAAAGTTCTCTTGGAATCTGGCAGTGGGGAGAAAAATTTCACCCTGGGAACTTCTAATACACAAGGGTTGAAGTCTCAGCTTGATACCTGGATGTCCAAGGGCCGTTCAGTCCCTGTGCTGTGGAAGGAAAATGTGTTGGATGCGCAGACGTCACACCCCTCATACAGGTGGTGTGTGGTGAGGGGCAGCCTTACGGCTTAGAAGTAAAATTAATAAAGTAGGCTTACCTGCAGCTTTTAGAGCCCATGTTGTTCTGTGTGAGACATCCCCGAGGCCATGGCAGGAGGTGATTCAAGGAACAACCTGGTAGTTATGTAGGGCAGCAGCCAAGGGAGGCATTGCTAGGAAGGAGACACGCTCCGTGTCCTGGGCTCAGGCTGCTGGGGATGGAGCAGGCAGAGGGACAGGTCAACAGACACACGGCCCACATCCCAGTGCATTTTGGTATGGGATTTGGGCAGGGACAGCACGTGCTGAGTATAAATCTGATCTCAGCCTCAGGGATGTCAGTGCACACCCTCACTGCCCATGTCCTCCTCACCTCCAAACAGAGGCCAACAGCTCCCACTGACCACTTTTCCTCTGGTTCTGCCCCACAGGCACCCTGACAAAAACAAGGACCCGGGAGCAGAGGACAAATTCATCCAGATTAGCAAGGCCTATGAGGTAACACATGCTTCCTGTGAACTCCTGCTGTCATTAACTTTAAGTGACCTTAGTTTTCCATACATGGCTTTATGGTTTTCTAGTGTATTTCTATGTGGGAAGGGTGCTTGACTCTGTGGAGGTGGACATTACCCACACAAAAAATTTGCTCAGCTTTCTTGACAGAGCCACTGGGGTCACCAGCATGGTTTCTACTGTAAATACTTTGCTACAAGTCTGCCCTGCTCTGCCTAAAAAGCCTCAAAGAAGGAAGGAGTGGGTATTCCCCAAGCCCTGCCTGGCTGAGCAGCGTCTTGTCTGTGTCACACGTACATAAAAGCATTTTGGGGTCATGTAAGCAACGTTCATCATCACAGGGATTTAGTCACCTCAAATTATTCTTAGCAGTAGTTATTTGCACGTTCTTGAAATTGGTCGCTCCAGTATGTGGCAGCCAAGCCCATGGAAATCAAAATAAATCCTTATTTCCCTGCTAAAAAATGCAGTTTCTCTGCAGGGCTTCTGGCTGCTCAGTGAAACTTTTGGCACTTTGTGAACCCTCCAGATTCAAAGAGACACCAGCAAAAGCCACTCAAGAAAAGAGTGTTTGTACTCCGAACACAGGATGTTCAGACCCAAGGAGCTGTTGGTGACAGAAGTGGGAACAGCAGTCTGGATTTAGGGGCTCCTATTCTTTGAGCTTTGAGGGTTTTTTACCCTTATTTACCACAATGAGCCAAGAAGCATGTGATGCTTCCTTTTTCCAAAATATTTATCTGTCTGATGTGCAGCAAAGGCTGCACATTCCTTACGTTACTTACTGAGGGATTACAGTCAGGGCAGTTCCCCCTCATGGTTTCAGGCAACCATTTTTCCATCATTTGCTTTCCAGATTCTCTCCAATGAGGAAAAGAGGGCAAACTTTGATCGCTATGGAGATGCTGGGGAAAGCCAAGGCTTCTCTCAGCAGCAGCATCGCCAGTTCCACCGCTTCCACGATGGCTTCTATTTTGATGAGTCCTTCTTCCATTTCCCTTTCAATTCCGAGAGGCGCGACACCTCCGACGAGAAGTATTTGCTCCACTTTTCCCACTACATCAATGAAATCGTGCCAGATAGCTTCAAGAAACCTTACCTCATTAAAATCACCTCAGACTGGTGCTTCAGCTGCATCCACATCGAGCCCGTGTGGAAGGAAGTTGCTCAGGAATTGGAGGCTCTGGGTAAGGATGAGGTGGTTGGGGTTGGGCGTGTGTCCCTCGCCTGGTAAGGCTGCAGTGGTTTGCCTTCAGGTTTGTGTGACCCAGTTTAGACCCTGTGGATTTCCTCAGGGTTTTATCCTAATGCTCTCTGAAACATTCCTAACTCCAAAGCAGGGTGCTGGGCAAAGGAGCAATTCATCAGTTTTGCACTGGGCATTTGGGTTGTGGGGGATCTTACAGGTGAACCCGGTGCTTTCCTTTTCCAGGAGCAGGAATCGGCGTTGTTCACGCGGGGTACGAACGGCGCCTCGCCCATCATCTGGGTGCCCACAGCACTCCAACCCTGCTGGGGCTCATTAATGGCAAAATAACCTTCTTCCACAACGCTGTCGTGCGGGAAAACCTGCGTCAGTTCGTGGAGAACCTTCTGCCAGGGAATCTTGTTGAAAAGGTAGGTTCTAGCAGGGGTGTCAGATGCTTCTGCTCCTCTCTGCCTGGAGATCCCTCTCTCCTTGGCTGTTTTGGTGGTTAATCTGTTTAATTCAGGCTCCAAGCTGATCTGTGGCACAAAGCTCCAAACCCTGGAGCTGTCAGAAGCATTCCCACCCCGCAGTTCTGTAACACTAGTCCTTGAAAAGAGGATCCTGCTACTACATGGCCACACCAGTGATTCTAGTGGCAGCTGACCCCAGCTGTGACACCCCACAGCTGCCAGGGCTCTACCCAAGCTATCCCTGGGATAGGACAGGAACCTACTGAATTTCACTTCTCTCCTGCTTTCTTGGCATTTCATCCAGCATATTAGGGACCACTTGCTACCTCATAGGTCACGTCTGCTAAAACTCACTGACATGGAGTCCTGTTTGTTTTGTCCAGTTTTCCTTCAGACCTTTGAAACGAGCTGGCAGCATGAGTCCTTTCAAAGTCACAAGTAAAATCTCCTAACTGATAAAATATTCTTGTGTTTCAGCCTTCTGGTGATTTTTGACAGAGTCCTAAAATGCCCACTGCACCTGTGATGTGGCTGGGTCAGCCCCCACAGCACTCTACCTGCCTGGCCTCTGCTTGTGGCCTTGTTCACCTCACCTCATTTTCCCTTGGAATCCTTACCAGGGGTCACCTTCCCCAATGGACTCTTCACTTGTCTTCTGGGTATTGGAGTTATTTGACTTCTCACCCCAAAAATAGGGATCATTTCCCCTTCTACAGTAACTGCAGCCATTTATGTCCTTTATGAGAGGTAGCACACCTCAAACAGAGCAGGTTCAGTGGAGCTCTCAGGTGTCTTTTAACCCTTGGGTTCCCATTTTTAAAGAATATGGTCTCAACAAACAGGAGAATAACAGTGATGTAGGCATTGACTTGGAATGGCATGCAATAGTTAAGATGGCTAAGGGAGGTCAAGAGTGATGGTTTTAATTCACTCATTAATGAGGAATATATGTTGGAAAGATCAACCCACCATCTGCTTCCTGCAACACCAGGACAGCCTTTTCAGGCTCAGCCCTTGTTCAGACAACTCGTTGCAGAGCGTTGCTGGTGTCTGACAGCTCAGAGGTTAAACTGATGTTCTGCTTCTGTCTAAAGATTACAGATAAAAACTACATTCACTTTCTGTCCCACTGGAGGAAAGACAACAAGCCCCACGTGCTGCTCTTCGATCACATGCCAGTTGTGCCGTTGTTATACAAGGTAATGTCATTTCTCTCTCTGCATTGTTGACTTGCTTATAAATGCAGATGTTGCCAATCACAACATGCCACTGCTGTGAGCAGAGGTGGACTGATGCCTCCAGACACACTGAGTGGTTTGAGGAGAGCAAGGTGATTTGTGCAGGTTGTAAATGATGTGGTCAGGTGATCAGCTTTGTAAGGAGTCTGTTTCTTCATCCTGACAGAGTTCCCTTCATGGGTGAAGCAGGTGTGTTTCAGAGGTAGCAGTGACACAGGTGCACAACCTTTGTTGGGAATGAGAGAAGTTTGTGGCATTTCTAATTTAGGTTGCTGAAAATCCCATTTCCTAAGAAGCCCCTGCCACCCTACAACATGTCAGGCTGTGGATCCATGGAGGCTCCTGGCACAATGACTAAGAGGATGCAAAATTTGCTTCAGTGAGGGAGAGGAAGGGCTTGTACCTATCACAGCACATCTGATGGCATTCAAACAGCGGGATGTGTTCTTGGAGCAAAGTCAGCACAGGCACTTGGGGGAGAAAATGCTCACTCTGTAACATAAACACATGCTGGGGATTTAACATAAACACATGCTGGGGATTTAACATAAACACATGCTGGGGATTTAACATAAACACATGCTGGGGATTTCCTCCCGCCCAGCTGACGGCCTTTGCCTACCGAGATTACCTGTCCTTTGGCTACGTGTACGTCGGACTCCGAGGCACCGAGGAGTTGTCCAGCCAGTACAACATCAACGTCTACACTCCCACCATGATGATCTTCAAGGAGCACATCGACAGGCCTGCTGACGTTGTGCAGGTATCACTCAGAGCTTTCTCCAAGAGCTTAGGGAAAATGGGCACGGAGCTTTTCTGACCGAGCTGGGGATGAGGGGGTGGTCAGTGGTGCAGTTTGGAGGAAGAGTGTTTGTTCTCAGCTTAAAATCAGGCTTTGGAAGAAGAGAGAGTTAGGACAAGGGAAGCTTGGGGCACTCCAGCCTGATGGGGAGCGGGGACACATGTAACTTCCCAGTCTTGGGGCCTCAAAACATCTTGGGTGATTGCAGGGATGACCGCAAGGGCTGGCAGCCTTCTCCAGGAACATCCAACAGCTTTCCCCTCCTCTTCCTGCTCATTTCCGACTTCTGCCTTCTTGGTCCTTGGCAGGCACGAGAAATGAAGAAGCAGCTCATTGACGACTTCCTTTCCCAGAATAAGTTCCTCATGGTGGCCAGACTCACCAGCCAGAGGCTGTTCCAGGAGCTGTGTCCTGTGAAGAAGTCTCACCGTCAGCGGAAGTAAGTGAAGTATTCCCATTTTGTTGCCCAAGGCTCTGGGGCTGCTCCTAGAGTCACTTTTGGTTTGATTCTGTGGGAAAAGAGCAAAGACTGCATTGGATCATGCTCAATATCCACACTGTCAGAGAGGTTTGGGGCTCATCAGGATTGTTCTGCCAAGAGGAAAGGGATTGGTCATTCCCTCTCACTTCCAGACTGGCTCTTAATCCCTCATCTCATTGTGTCACCCAGGCACTGCGTGGTCTTGCTTACTGAGGAAGGAGAGAAGTTTGCCGAGGCTTATGAGGCATTTTTGACTTTTGCTGTGGCTAACACAAAAGACACACTGAGGTTTGTGCACATCTACAGTGATCGGCAGCCGGAATTTGCGGACGCCTTGTTGATGGATGAGGAGAAGTATCATGGAAGATCAGCTGTGAGGGTTTCCTTTTATTGTTTTAATCCCTTCTTCTCTTAGCCTGTTATTTAATTGATGCTGTACCTTGATCTGACACCTGATTCTGGGCAGTGGTTTGAAATGAATCATCTGTCTAGAAGAAAACAGAAGCCCCTTCCTCTCTGATGTGTGCCATGCTCTCGGCTCATCCAGGTGGTCATTCTGGAGAGACGCAATAATGCAGGGAAGATCGCCTATAAAGCCTTGGAGGAGGCCTGGCAAGGCAGCAAAGAGGACAACTTCATCCTCCTGGATCTCCTGGACCAGCTGAGGACAGACCCTGGCCTTCTGTCATCAGAGACCGTTGTGGCAGACCTGAATGATGAGCTCGCTCCTGTAAGTGCACAGCCTTTCCAGATGCCTGACATCCGTGTTACCTTTGTGGACAGTCCCATTACGGTTGTTCAGAGACATTATTTATATTTTAAAATAACAAGGAAAAACTCTTAGAAGATTTCTTGCTTACAGAAGGAATCTCATGGCATTCTGTGAACCTGTTGGTGCTCTTTATAGCAGTTTTGCCATTTCATTTTTTGCTTTTCATTCTTTTCAAACAGATGTTCCTTATCCGATGGTTCTACTCCACAGTGGACTACATCTCAGACTGGTGGGACAGTTTGTTTCACAGTAACTGGTATGGATTGGGCATCCATTGTTGGTATTCACTGCTTCCTTGTCACCTTATTTTAAAACAGATCCAATTTTAGCATCCTTTTGGGTGGGAGCAGGACAGCACTCAAAAACATGATGGCCTTTAAGACCAAAGAGGCAAGCTGAGTTTCTGGGGAAGGCACACAGTGTTATCTGACATAGGCAGGAACTGAAATTGAGGTAAAAAATGGGAACTCACAGACCTGACTGCTGCTTGCACATCTTCCCTCAGGCGAGAAATGATGCCACTCCTGTCCTTGCTCTTCTCTGCACTCTTCATTCTCTTTGGCACTGTTATTGTTCAGGCTTTCAGGTGAGTGTGCACCAAAATGCCCTCAGGGATAGCTCTTCAGTCCAACCCCAAGGCCTTAAACACAAAATCACTTTCCTCTGCAGTGATTCAAGTGACACAAGGGATGCTCCACCCTCGGGGAAAGAAGAAACAGCCGCAAAGATGGAGAAGAACGATGCAAGCTTCAGCAAAGAGAGCAACAGGTTCCCTGTCTAACTTATCCAGAATGTTTTCTGCAGAAGCATTTCTCAGGGAGAACCTGTGCAGGGAGGGTTAGTGAAGAGCAGAGAAGTGTTGAAGTTGCACATAGTGCATTTGTTGTGCAGGGCAGTACAGGCACAGCAAGGAAGGAGGACCAGTGTGCAGCCAGGACCCAGCCAGCAAGGACAGGGGGACACTAATCTGCTTATTAAACAATTCCCACCAAGTTTTCCCAAGACAGCATCCTCAGGGGATAGGTAAAGGTCTGACCCACTCATTCAGAGAGGTGCAAACCAAGCTATTGCACCAGTTACATTGGCTTTTGCTACAGGGCACAGGCATGGCTCAGCATAACAGGCTGGCAAATGCACTCACAGTTTCTCCATCCTCAGTTGCTCCCAGTCCTTTGCCCCTCTTTCATTCAGTCTTTTGTTGCAGCAGGATTCCCAAAAAGAGCTTTGTGGAGGTGACTGAGCTAACGGACATCAACTACACCAGTAACTTGGTGCGCCTGAGGCCAGGGCACATGAACGTCGTCTTGATCCTGTCCAACTCCACCAAAACCCCCCTGCTCCAGAAGTTCGCCCTGGAAGTCTACATGTTCACAGGGTAGGCTGGGCCCTCTCCCAGGCTTCTGTTGCTGTATTAACCACTTATGTGATGCTGCTCTGATAATATGTGAGGAGCGTGGGTGGCTCCATTGCCAGGAGTGAATGCTTCTGGTGATCATAGTGGCCTCTGCCCTCATCATTTGGTGGCAGTGAGCCACCAAAAAGCAAGAGGCTGTTCCCAGCCAGACTTGGTGGTGGTAGCCAGAGGGGTCAGATGCTGGTGCTACTTTGACTGTACTGTGTTTTGACAAATAGAAAGCATGACAGTGCTGCATACACTGAGATGAAAAAGGAGCTGCAGCAACACAGCACTGCCCTGCCCTTGTTGACAATTCCTTACCTGTCCGGTAGGAATCCAGCCAGACCCAGGACATGTGCTAATCCCAGTATCTTTGCTCTTCCCCCCAGGAGCAGCTCTCTTCACTTCTCCTTCCTCAGCCTGGACAAGCACCGAGAGTGGCTGGAGTACCTGCTGGAGTTTGCGCAGGATGCGGCCCCCATCCCAAACCAGTACGACAAGCATTTCCTTGAGCGTGACTACACAGGCTATGTCCTGGCTCTGAACGGCCACAAGAAATACTTCTGCCTCTTTAAGCCTCACAGATCAGGGGACGAGGGGGGAACCCTGGGATCATGCGAGGATTACGATGCTTTACAACATGCGGAAGCCAGAGGGAAATCCTCCTGCAGTCCGGGATCCAGATCCATTAAAAACAAATTACACAAATTGTCCTTTTGGATGGAACGCCTTCTAGAGGGTTCCTTACAGAGGTTCTATATCCCCTCATGGCCTGCACTAGACTGAGGAATTTTACAGAGATTCTAAGGGGACAAACTTTTTATGAAGATGACAAGGGACAGCTCTTTCCAGGAATACTCAAACAAGCTTGATGAATGGACCTTAGGTTTTAGATGAACTTTCCTGGGGCCGGCAACGAGAACACACCTCCCGTGTCCGGAGCCTGGGAGCGCAGCCAGGCGCACCCACGTGCCCTCCACCGCCCCGCCGTGCGTTTGGACGCTGTACAACCGAAGAGCCAAGAAGTCTGTTTTGCCCTTCTTGTCCTGCCACATCTGCTTCCCAAGTCGCCCCCATCCCACCTCTTGTTTTACCTCGGTTGAAGAAATCCCCGACTTCCCCGGGTCCGGACCAGCTGCGGCCAGTGACGCAGGCCGGGTCGCAGTACTCCCTTCCCGTCCCCGTGTGCTTAGCCCATGGTGCATGGTGTAACTCTGGCAAGACCCTGCAGACCCTCCAGGCCCTGCCCTTCTGAAAGGCCTCCTCCCACCAGGCAGTGGTACTCTTTCGGCTTTCCCCGTGGTAAGTGATGCAGAATCTGGTTAGGAGCATCTCCCTTGTAGCAAACCTTAGCTGGGACCCCCCCCCATGGTGCGGGCTCGTGGGCAATCTGCATGTTTCATGCTCCTCGTGTCATGGTTCCACCTGCAGCTTCACTGGCTGAACCATAACAGGGAGGGAAAGGGCACGGCCGTAAAATACTGTCAAAGTGTTGAGTCATTTAAATGTCACGTTGATTTTTCAGATGCCTTTTCTGCTTCTGTCGATTTTAGACGATGTATCCTAGAGCCATAACTTTACCTGCGTCCTCAGATTGTAGGCGTGAGCTGCTATGAGCCAGTAGATGTGTAAAAAACTCTACATAGCTGCCAAGGAGTCATCCAAGCTCCTTGCAAACACCTTTCCAGCTGTAGTACAAACCAACCTTCCTTTGTATCAAGGAACCTCATCCTTCAACGATTGTATTCTTGAAATGTTGCCCCAGAAGTGCTGTATCATCAGACTGTTGCGTGTGTGTGAAGCTCCTTTGGTTTAGTTGGGGGTTGAAATGTTGGGTTTCAGCCTCTCACCCATTTCCTTCTTACCCCAAACCTCCATTTCTGCACATTCAGGCTGCTCCCGTGGCTTTGTGTTTGTTTGCTTGGGTATTTCTTTCATCTTATGGAAGCGCTGGGGGTGTGTGTGGTTAGAGCAGCTGCACAGCCCTGGGTTTGGACATTGCTTTGTTGTAGCAGTGCCCCAACAGCTGCTTCCAGCATCACAGAGAAAGGGTGCCCCTGGGTAAGGCAGAGGGAGGACATGCAGCAGCTTCATGGCTGCTTAACACTCCTCGAGTGACCAAGTGAGGCAGCAGGCCTTCTCTTTGTGGCAAGGACTGAAATTCTGTGAGGTTTTTTCTTCCTTTTCACTGCTCCGGGGTTGACACTGGCACCTAGGCCTCCTCCTTCCATGGATCTGGAGCCCTGTGGCACCATTGGGCTCCAGCACTGCCAAAGGACAGGGATGGGGGCCAGTGGCCTTTGCCACAGGGCTTGGAACACAGAGCACTCAGTGAACACATGGTGTTAATTCCAGACTCAGCCCTTGCCACCTTAGTTACCATCTTAGCAGAGCAGCCAGTCAGTAGGAATAACTGCCAACCCCTGAGCTAGCTGCTGCTCCCACACAGAAGCCAGGAATGCTCCAGTCATTGCACTCCCCACATGCCCTAATTGCTCCCAAGGCCTTGCCTCATTGGATTTCCCCATCCTGGGAGCAGAGTGGCATGCTCCAATCCCCACAGGTACCTCAGAAGCCCTGTACAACGTGCTTCAAATAAAGGCTGCAATGCTACAAACAATCCCTACGTGAGGTTAGTTAATTCCAGCCCAGTGCACTCTGGGCCACGGAATGAGGCACTAAAGTAGAGGAAAGGAAGGAAGGTGAGGTCTTCTCCCTGCCCAGGAACTCCTGTGAAGCTCCTGTGAAGGTGTACAGGCAGCACTGACAGCAGAGAGGGAGTGAAACACCAGCCTGATGCTTCTAGACTTCATTTCCATCTGGCTGGAGCAATCACTGCAGCACTCCTGCACTTTTCCTACAGCTTGTAAAGCAGATGTGGTTGGAATAGTTTTCAGCCCAGCAGAAGGCTCCACATAACGTCTTAAACATTTGCAGTAGCAGAAGAATGCTCTCTGGCTCTCTGCCGTTTCTTCAGCTGATCAGAAACAAGGAGAAAACCCTCAACTCATGAAAAAGTGCCTAGTTATGCTACAGTGAGGGAATTCAGCCCAACCCTGAGGAAGGGGAGAAGGCTTTATGATCTTCACATCCATTGTGTGTGGCGCATGCTGCCAGAATCCTTGGGTTTATTTTCTTTTTAGCACAGGTAACGTCCCCTTCCAGCCAGGGTTCAGCGGAGGGAGTGCTTGCATCAGTCCACCTGTGCTGGCTGGGGCTGGACAGGAGCACGGCTCCTGGATTTTTATGGAAGCTTTTGCCTGATTTGAAGCAAAAGCCAAGCTGCTCTGCCCCCTGGTTTAGTTGGCTGCAGTGCCAGCATGGCACTCCGGGTGTTTGCTGTCCTGAGACCACCGTCCGAGCTGCTTATCCCGGGATCTGCCCTCTCCCAGCTGCATGAGCCATCACCCCATCATTTTCTGAACACTTGTGGTTCTGTTCCACACACGGTGATTCGTAATCCAAAGATTGAGGAGATTGGGTCTTAGTGCACTTTCCTAGTGAGATCTGAGCAATGGCACAGTGCTCAGAGCTGAGGCAAAGGGATACAGGCCCCAGAGTGGAGATTGTTCCCAAACTCCTCCCTGTCCCTGTCTCTGCCCTTCACCCACAGCAACCAGGAGCCAGGACACGAGCGCAGCCTGACAAGTAGGACTGAGAACTAGGTACCTATTTTGCACTTTTGATACTGGGAGGGGGGGAATTAACTTATTTGGCAAACTTGTCTTTTTTATTTTTGGGGGGTTTTGTTTTGTTTTTGTATTTGTGAACAGGCACTGATGTCATTTTGTTTTAAGACAATTACAAAATAAACTATTTTAATGTGTGATGCAGTGGCTCTGTGTCTCCATGTACAAACTAACCTCACCTGCATGTCCTCTCAGAAATTTCAGGAGAGTTAAACTGCTCCTGCCATAGGAAACTCCCGGTTATTCCACCAGCAGGCAATCTAGTCAAATATTTCCCCACTCTCAGCAAGAGTCTCAGGCCCCCTTCACGTCCTCCCTTCTTCTACATTCATTGTCCTGCTGCAACATCCTAATGGGACAAACCTTTTACCAGTGACAGCATTTCCAGGAGCCCTGTGAGCTGGGTGAATCATTCCAGAGGCAAAATGGCATTAGCCTCATCTGTGCCTTTACCAGGCCAGCTCCAAAGCTCCAGACCCCAGCTAAATGGGGTATCTAGCCTGTTCCTTACAGTTTCCCAGCTAAAAAGTACCTTTTCTAGTGGTGAATGGCATTTATTTCATGCTGCAAAGCCTATGCTGGCTGCAGCTGCCTGAAGGGAAGGGGACGTGGAAAGCCTGGCTGAGGACACGGAGAAGCGTTGCCCCAGGGCAGGTGGGAACTGCCCTCACAGTGCCTTCACTCCTGGGAGGACACACAGCATCTCAAACAGTAGGTTTGCCCCCAGGAGAGCTGTATTGCCTAAAAAAAACAAGACAAAAAACGGAAATCTGTGTATATCCAACGGCTTTCACCCACAGCAATCTGTGTCAGGCACTTGTCTTGCCCTCAGGCACCTTCAGACTTACCAGAGACATCGTACATTGGTGCGACTTCCACAAGGTCACATCCCACTATGTTCAGGCCTTTGCAGCCACGAATAATCTCCAAAGCCTAGGGGAAAAAATGGATTTGGGATCAAGAAACACATCTGACCTAGCAGATCAGTCCAGGCTCTGCTTTTTTAGCAGAGGTAACGTCCCCTTTCAGCCAGGGTTCAGCTGAGATATTCCCATATTCCAGTAAGGAAACCCAACCTCTACAGACCAAATCATATCAGTTCCACATTTTCCTTCCTCATCACCATGAGGAAACACTTCCTGGCCTCCCTAAACTTCCACTTTGCTGTGCTGGTGAAACGACCTCCTTTAAAGGGAGCAAAAGAGCCCTTTCCCCCTCACCTGCACAGGTGTGAGCCCGGCTATCTCCGGGGTGCCGGTGCCCGGGGCGTAGGCGGGGTCCAGCCCATCGATATCGAAGCTGATGTACACTGGCTTGTCCCCCATCTGCGCCCTCACCTCCCTCATCAGCGGCTCCAGGGACTTCATCCAGCACTCCTCAGCTGGGATCAGGCGGAAACCCTGTGGGAGCACAGACACACAGGCACCTGCTTAGGGAAAGGAGGGAGATAGGGAGCATCCCCTGCCCTGCTGGAGGATATCTACCGGGAATATTCCAGGGCAAAGCTGCAGAAGTGCACCTGCAAACACCTTCCTCCCCCCATACACACTTTCTAACCCTCCACTCAGCTGACACTCAGTGAGCTGGGAGTGCCTGTCCTGCAGACAAGCCAATGGCATGGAACAAGAGGATGGAATAATGCATTTATTCCCCTTCTGAAGCCAAGTAAATGTTACCGACGTGGTATTTATGGCAGGGGGAGCACACAGCTCTGTGCGCGGATCAGTTTACCTGTTCCCGGCAGTACTTGTGGGGATCGGGGTCATAGGAGGAGCCTCGGATGCCGATCTGAACCACGCGGCCGCAGTCCAGCAGCCCTTCCTCCACGCAGCGCCGGAACGGGCTCCCGTGGTAGATCCTCTCCCCCAGAGCCGTGTCCCCGGTGTCGGTGTGAGCATCCACGTGCACCAGTCCCACAGGACCGTGCCTGATCGAGACAGGGTGGCCACGCTAGTCCTGTCCCGTGCATGGTGGCCCTGCCAACAGCACGGACAGCAAACCAGGAGCCTTGCTGAGGCTCTTTCCCAGGTCCTTTCTCTCAATCTCCAGATGAGAAACTTACTTTGCCGCCAGGGCCTGCAGGATTGGGTATGTTATGGTGTGATCTCCACCTACAAGAAGACACAGGGAAGAGGGGGAACACACTATAGGAGCTGCTCATTGCTCATTACTTTTGTTCCCAAGTAATTGTTTCCCTCTTTGCATTTATCCTGCAGTTATTTATAAAGGGCTTCATTGCCAAAGGAAAACACTCCCGTGTCCAGGTTGCTTCCTCTCCTGGGTCCTCTCTTCTCCTGGTAGGAGAAGAGAGGACCCAGGAGAGGGTCTTCTTCTCTCTTCTTCCTTCTAGGGAGGACCAGATATGCAGGACTGCCAGCAGGGACAGCCTGTGGAGCAGAACCCTTGATTGGGCATATAAATAGACATTTGATCAGCTTCTGAGGATGCTGTAACTGGTGACTTGCCCCTCATTACTCCACACACTCGCTTCCTTCAGCGATGCCAAGCACTAACAGCTGCAAACTTGAACATGCACCCAAATCAGGCCTCCTGCAAAGCCTCACTCAGTTGGAGGGACACAAGGGACAAAACCTGCTCAACAGGACACCAAAACCTGCTCAACAGGACACCAAAAACACGTCACTGGTTTTATTTGCAGACAGACTCATCCTCCTCATTTTTGACCCAAAGGAAGAGGCATCAAAGAACATTCTGTTCAGTGGAGAGCCTGTGTTTTTGCCCTTGATACAGCACAACAGCCCAGGCAGGGAACAGATTCATCACTTGCCTTCTGCCAAGCCTGGATGGAATGACAGGAGAAGCAGAGGGAGTTTGACGGAGCCAGGACACAGTGGAAGGACAGGGAGACACAGGTTCCTTACCCAAGGTGAGGGGCACACAGCTGGAGGCCACGATCTCCTGGTAGGCCTCCCGGATGAGGCGGCAGCTGTCGGGCAGGTTGTAGAGGTTCACGTTCACGTCCCCGATGTCAGCCACCCGCAGGGAGTCGAAGGGCGCCGCCCCGGTGCTGCCGTTGTACCTCCTCACCATGGCTGACTCGGCACGGATCTGACGCGGGCCGAACCTGGGCAATGACATGGCCGGGAAATGCCACCAGCCATTGTTCCCAGCACCCCTCTCACCACAGGAGAGTCGTGCTCGATGGCCAGAGGGAAGCATGAGCTTCCCTGGCTGGCCCTTACCTGGCTCCCGGACGGTTGGACGTGCCTGTGTCCAGGGGGACACCGACAAACGCCACGTCCAGTCCCTCCGCGGACGCCCGCATGGGAAGCCTCATCATGGAGCAGACCCCCGCAGGTCGGGCCACGAGCAGGGCACTGGGGGGCACGTTGAACTGCGAGCTCCAGCAGCTGGGGGCTCTGCTCCCTGGGACCAGGGGCTGGAGGAACCCCGCAGACATACTGGCTGGAGAGCTGGAGGCGGTCAGAAGAGCCGGAGGCCACAGGCTGTGGTGTGATGCAGTCACCACAGTGGTCACAGCTGGCTTGGGAGCGCAGAGCCCAGCTCCCCGGGGCAGCAGCTGGCTGCAGGCAGCCCAGAGCAGAGGCTTCATCCTGACTCACACACTCCCACCCTCTCTCCCACTGGGAACGCAGCGAGGCGCGCTGTGGAGCCCGTTCCCAGCATGGGCAGAGTGCCAGCTGCCTCTGCCAAGCCTCTGTCCGGGGATCAAAGTGCACTGGACACTCCACTGCCCAGGGAAGAGCAGAAATCCAGCCCAGCCTCCATATTCACCCTCCCAGCCACCCCCTTTCCCAATGGCATAGTCCTGGCAAACACTGGGAACAAACACAGCAGTGAGGGGCAAGAGCCTGTGCAGGGATTAGTGGGACAGGGTGGGAGGGACATGCTGGGAGATGTTCCAGTTTGCTCCCCTTGGGCATTTACAGGCAGACAGCACAGTAGCATTTGTTGCATTAACAGTCTGTACTTTTAGCCTGCACTCCACAAAAGCACCCAGAATGCTGAAA
Source organism: Onychostruthus taczanowskii (assembly GCF_017590055.1). Lineage (NCBI taxonomy): Eukaryota > Metazoa > Chordata > Aves > Passeriformes > Passeridae > Onychostruthus > Onychostruthus taczanowskii. The sequence goes on from NW_024503790.1 coordinate 62,244, forward strand.
AATCATAAAAATGTCTCGTTAGTGGAAGGCAGAAGGGAAAGAAAACAAAAGGGAAGTCTGACCTCAGCAGAACCAGAGGGGGACAAAATGCAAGCAACAGGGGAAGCATTAACAGGGATTTAAGGACCTGAGGGACAAGCTGCAGGACAAGCATTTTAGGCCATTTTTGAGGAGAGAATTGAAACTGTTTCCAGGGAAAGCAAGTTTCCAATGAGTGGAGTTCATCAGTGCAGATAAAACCCTGGTTGGGCAAATACAAACACACTCGATACTGGATGGCTCCAGCCCGTAATTCTGCCCCTACTTGTATAGAGACTGGACCTGGGAGAGGGAGGAAAAGACATGGGAATGATGTTCATGGCAGAAAGAGGGCTTAGGGTAGAGATCCACCACACAGCAACACCGTTTACTCCTCAAAAGCTCCACAGTGTCCAGAACATGGGACTCACTGCCACACCCAGGCACACACAAAGCAAAGGCGGCAGAAACATACTGCAAGAGCTCAGTAGTGCAAGAAACAGCACCAGAAACTTTGGTTGGGTCAGGTCAATGTTACAAAGGTCTTTTTTTGCAGCTTTCCCCCCCAGGAGCTCATCTCCCCCAATTCCCCAGGCTCTGCACTCTTTGCTGCACTGGAACAATGTGTAGAACCCTGAGTGCAGGTTACCCTGGGATGATTAGGGGTATCAGCTACTGTCATCCACCTGGAAACTGCAGGAGCAGAGTGATTTACCATGCAGCAGAGTACAAAACACAGCCCCACAGCAGGGTCTGTTCCTCTTTGGGACATTCCCCTTGGAGTAGAACACCATGTTCCACAGTTAGCACTAGAAAGAGCTGAATATGCACTTAAGACACCCCGGAACCAACGCTCCACAGCCCAAATTGGATTGAGAGAACCCACGCAGCCACATTAAATCTTTAATTTATTGTGCAACAAGCATAAATAACTTTCTCCCCAAGTTCCTCTGAACACAATTATAGCCATGAAATTGAATGCTGTTTCATAAACATGGCTGTTGTTATTTAAAGATTGATGTCTCCGTCCTCCCCATCAAAGGATATTATTTAATTGAAGGAAACACAGGCAGGTAAAAGAGCAGAGCATCACACTAAGCTCTTTAAGCAGGGGCTGCTGCCCAACCTCACTTTGTTTGGAGCATTATCCCTAACTGGAGAGTCTGACTCAGCCTTGGACCCCAGGGCAGCCACCACCACAGAGCTACAACAGTTAAGAACAACGATAAGCGGGATTTGAGGATGATGTGCTTCCACTATCCTGCGTACAACTGTGAGGTTTTTAGTGCTGCCGACGCTCACGTTACCAGGCAGCACCTCATCAGGAAGTTTTCAGGCTGTCATTTCATAGCTCAGAAGAAAACAAGTTTCAAACCACCCTGGTTACCCCAAGAACAGAGACTGCAGTTCCCTTTGTCAGCTTAGATTTCTGTGTGTTGTTTAAATTGTTTCTCTGTAAAATGCAGCCAGACAGTGCCTCCTCCCAGTCACCCCTCTGAAAGGAATCAGCTTCACTCAACACACAACTTACAAGTCAGTTCCCAAACGGGAGCAAAACCAACCACGTACCTCTGGACACCTGCAAGGTCCACACGCCCACCCCCACAGAGGGTAAGGAAGCAAGGGCATCTCCTCTAGCAGGGACAGAAAAGCAGCATGGTTAACACTTGCTAGAGAGAAACTCAAGCTCCTAACACAGGCCTGCAGCTTGTTCCCTAAAGCACTACAGGACTCCAAACAGACAGAAAGGACAGGTTCCTATGTGCCTTTAGAAAGTGCCATTTATGTGGGATGCTCGTGTTCCAGGTGGTTCCTTCACCCAGAGTGGCTTCTCCATGCCAGCAATAGGAATATTGCTGCCCAGAGGTCTTCAAACTCGAGGTTTGCCAAGAAGCACATCTTCATTTTGGTTTCTACCTGGCTCTTCTCTGCCAGCCTGCTGGTGAGCAGGGTGGCTGCAGACTGGCAGAGCAGCCAGGCGATCATCTGGTCAGGTTTCAGGGTCCTGGATGCTACAACACTGTCACCCCAGAGGCTCAGGTGCAGCACGTTCGCAGCCACTCTCGCAGACAACCTCTGCAAGGGGAAAGGGAGGGAAGGGGAGGGAAGATTAGCTGATCCTGCTGCACTCGGCCACATCACCAGCACGGAGCATTGGCACCTCCAAAACTCCCTGGGCCCCCGCCCCAAGGCAACACCCTGTGAATCAGAAAGCTCTTTGACACTACTACTGTACATATATAATGTTGTGTGGAACCCTGCAGTGTGAAGTCTGGTCTTGACACAAACTTCTGAAACAATTCAGCACAACTCAGCAAAGACTTTTTTGGCTTTGATCCTCATCTTGTCCTTTGATCCTGCAGTCAGATCTGGACTAACCCCTGCACCCACAGCCCTCCAAGGCAAAATGACCCACCACAGGTACTCCCAAAGAGGATATCTTGAAGGAAGCAGCTTCTTACCTTGTTGGGATCTCTCTGAAGCAGCATCTTTATCACCTGCTTCACCTCAAGGGGGACATGGTTGGGCAGGCTTGGCAGCTGGTCCTCCTGGTAACTTCTGCTTTCCAGAGTGGAGTCCCCGTGGCCATAGAAAGGATTGGCCAGGCCCAGGATTTCGTAGGCAATCGCTCCAACAGCCCAAGCATCAGCTTTGCTGTAGTTGATCACCATGCCTGGACCAGGTGACGCTGTGATCACCTGCCACAGAGAGGGGGCTACTCAAATAAACAGCTCGAGTGCAGCCTCTGCTGAAATTCGATTCTTAATGCTCAAACCTGCATTTACCTGTAATAAACTTAAGACACTGAACCCAAAGGTGGTTGCATCTGAATCTGTGCTGTAAATATTCCCTATTGGCATGCTCTAAACCTCTGGCACTGCTCAGCCCACTGGGATGCTGGGAGGAGTCTGAACATTGCACTGAGGCTTCAGCCATTGTCCCTGACCAGCATTCCAGAGTTCCAAAGGCTATCTCCTGCTGGAATTATGGAGACAGGAGACCTGCAGATGAACAACCAACACCACGGCAAGGTGCTCCAGGTCCAGCAGACAGTTAAGGGTGTCTTGGCTTTTATTATTTCTTATCATCAAATAAATAAAAAGGAACTGTAAATAATTTCACAACCGTTTTGAACTTCAGCCAAAAGCTACTGTTGCAACACAAGAACTGCTGCATAAAATTCTTAATAGTTACATGGAAAGGGGCCTGAATAAAGACTAAAGAGTAAATTTGGGGGAGGGGAGGCTGATTCTGCCTCTTAACACTAACTGATTACGTTTCACCTGTTAGAGCTCAAGGTGTCTATTTGACATAGTTCAGCACAGATATTCACCAAGCCTAACTCAACGTAGGACACAAACCTTCTATGCCACCAAACCTTTTAGCCCCAACAGCAGGACAAGCAGAAAACCAGCACCACAAAGCACTGCTACAGAGGGATTTACCTCAGGTGCCATAAGGCAGCCATTGCCACCCCGATCCACATAGGAGCTGGTGAAGGGCAGCCTCAGGCCGATGTTTTCATCTGCCAAACAGCAGCCGAAGTCAGTGATGACCAGCCAGGGGCAGCCAGCTGTGAACAACACGGAGCTGCCAGTTAGGGTTCAGTTTGGGAGGACCTGGCAGCACCAAACACCACATCACATCAACACCCAGCTTGGTGCCCTCTGCAAACTGACTGAGGGGGCATTCAATCCCCTCATCAAGATTGTGGGCAAAGACATTCACTAGAGTAACCTGGTCTAGTGGGAGGTGTCCCTGTCCACAGAAGGGAGTTGGGATGAGAAGAGCTTTAAGGTCCCTTTCAACCCAGGCCATTCCATGATTTTATGATTCTAAATCCTGAGCCCCGAGGAACAGAGCATCCTGTCACCTCTTGGGCCGTTCTCCTGGAAGGTAGGGTGGATTCTAGTGGTCTCTGTCTCTCTCCCTGATCCTGTTCAATCAAATTCTTCCCCTCCTAATCACACTGACCTGCCTGCCTCCTATTGTTCCTGCCAGTTTGAAACTCAATCACATCAAAAAAGAGCTAAGGTAATTAAAACTGCTGTTAGAGGCTGACAGGAGAACACATTGATGAAAATGCTGCATCCCTTCCCCCGCAACTCATTTCATCATCCCAGGGTGCAGCACCATTAACCTGGCCATAGGGTGGGATTTTAAGAGGCTCCCTGTACTCTTTAGCTTGGGAAAGATGACAGAACCAAGAGCCTGAAGCAAAGGCTCCTGCAGCATCCCAAATGTGGTGTTCCCGGATGCTCCAGTCAATGTTGGCTGCGCTCATGCAATCCATCATCTCAGCAATACACTATGTCCCTGTTAATGATCCAAAACCTCAGGCACAGACAGGATCAATGACTTGCTGCACTCACGGCAAATACTAAGCTAAAAACTAAACCTGAGATTATTCAAAAGGTTTGATGCTTCTTTCCCCAGACACACTGCTGGGTGAGACTTCCCTGAACACCAATGTGACCGAATCACTTCTGGGAATTAACTGGCATTTATCCTCAGGGATCTACGTACCAGAATCAAATTCAACCAGGATGTTGTCAGACTTGAGGTCTCTGTGTGCTATTCCATGTCGAACAAGGTGGTCCACGCCTTCCAAGAGCTGCAGAATCATCACTGTGGAGAGGCGAACATCCGGAGTGTTCTCCTGCAGATACTGGCGCAGCGTGAACGGGTAGCTAGGCAGAACAAGGGGGAAAAAAGGGAATTAGCATCCTGGAGGCTTATCACTGGCAGCTCAACCTCAGTGTTGCCTCATCTCATTACTGATTCTACTCCATCTCTAGCAGTGTGCTCAGACTAGAGGTGAAGTTCAGGCTTAGAAGGGCAGACAAATGGGGACAAACTCCACATTTCTCACTTTAATTTGGGGTAATTATTAAAAAGAACGGTTTGTCTTCATTGTGGAAGCACAGTCAGAACCTCAAGGACTTGGAACAGGTCCTGGGAGGCGTTTCCAAGAGCATACTCTGCTCTTTGGCAGCAGCCCAGACCCAAGCTTCGCAGGGACAGAGTGCCCAAGTCACGTTAACCAGCTTCTCTCCACCTACTTCTTCATCACCAAGAAGAGCGTGCGGCTGTGACCGATCCCTCTGGGGTTCAGGCTCAATGGAAGGACGTCAGGGTAGTCAGCAAAGGCTCCAGGCAGCAAAGGGACAGAGGACGTGAACGCTCGGATCACCTGGATTATATTCGGATGAGGTTGCAGCTTCTTCCTCCCAAGGACAGGTTTTCTGTGCAGAGGAAAGACCCCACAGATTGCACCAATCCCTCAGCTGGCTCTGATGGATCCCAGGGACACTGCTGTTACTGCTGGAGCTACTTTCCATTATTATGAACTGTCCTACACACCAAAGGGTTCCCCAGCAGAGAGCAAACACGTTTTTTCTGCACTGGAAGCCTCATCAGAGGGAGATTAAAGCTGCATAGGGTGGATTACAGGACTGCACATTAAGCAAATAGTCAGACACTCACATCCTGGAATCCATTCACTGAGCAAGAGCATGGGCAGCAGTTTCATGGCCCATTTCCCAACCAACATCTCAACCCAGCACTTCCCAGGTGGATGCAGAACACTCACAGCCCCTACTGACCCACTGCAGCAACGGGCATCTCCTAGCACCTTCTTCAGAGCTCCAGAATCCACCCTGGTGCCTCCCAGAGCAAACTGAGCCAACCAAGGTGTCACAGGGGCTCTTCTGTAATTGGATTTCCCTATTCACAATGGCCAAACAGGAAATAAGGTGCTTTACCTGCACTACAAACAGAGCTTTAATAAAAACCCTCACACATAACATGCAGCCTTCATTCTACTCAAGCCCCACTAACCCTTCTATGCTGCTAACAAAGGCAGAAGGAGGCACAGGCTGCTTCTCCATTCAAAAAGATCTACAGCAGCTCTAGAGAATAACACCCAAATGCAATTACTTTGTTAGACATAATAAAGGTCAACTCCACACTGGGAGTATCAATTTAGACCCTCTATTTTATGGCACAGGCAGGAAGCTCTCCCTACCCTGAAAAGCAGGTTACCTATTTGTCTGCAACACAGATCTCTCATCCCCTGAATGTCAAATATCCCTTTGGCTGCTCTACTGCATTCCCAGCCAGCCACGGGCACAGCATTCATTATTCATTTGTATTGGCAGCCGGGATGGATTTGAAATTTAAATCAGACAATCTGGGCTGTGGACTCCATTGTTTCAAAAGGAAAAAAATAAAGATGCATTTCTGAACAAAAAGACAGCTAACTTGAGGTAATTTAGAAGTTTCCATGCGATTTTTCACCTTCGTGCTGTTTGCTCACTTCCCACTCAGGTCAACAGCATGAACTAAGTCATTTCCATTTTCCTTTTCACCAGTTTTCCTGCACTAAAACAGTTTGAACCTCCCTGTCCAGCACCCATTTTACACCAAACCAGTTCTCAAACCTCGCAGTCAAACTGTATTACAGTGAAATCATTTGATGTTTAATACACTCAAACTGTTACCAATTGCAGTGGTACAATTAAAAAGCACCACAATACAAATTTGAATGGTGTTTAACCAGTGGCTCCTCCAGCCTTTACCTCAGCAAATGCCAACACATTTCAACAGAGAGAAGCTAAGACACAGCCACAGCCACCCACTAGACCCTGGTGGGACCCCACATGCTCCCAAATTCTTGGTGCAACCTTCCAACCCCCTCTGGACTGCATACTTTAGCAATGCAATTCCCTGCATGCCAACAAACTTAACAATCCCCAGGTTTACCTGATTTCAGCAGCTATTCTAGAAAGCCCTGTCCACCCTCCTAACAGTACAATTTGCTGCAAAATTAACCAAGGGATAAAATCAGCACCTTGCCATCTCCATACCTGCGGCCAGAGACAGCTCCGTATTCCCCGGACAAGGCAAGGCCTGTGGCTGGGACGAGCTCTCGGCCCATGGCATCCAGGATGGCTTCACTCGAGGAACCAGCCTGCAACAAGAGTCACACCCCACGTTGGTTTCAGCTCCAAAATCACCCAGCCCCAATGCAAGCTGAGAGCAGATAATCCTGATGCTGGCACCACGTCTGGAGCTGGATCAACTGAGACCAGATTCCAGGACCTCCCTCCCTTGAAAATCAAGGAAGACAATTAACTACTTAAAGAGTTCACTAAGGGAGGCCACAAGGCCTTTACTTGCAGAAAGAAATCTATTTGTCACTTCAAATGCACCCTTGATCATCAGTAATCCAAACTACACCTTAGCACTCACTTTCAACTTCCAAACCCAAGTAGAAGAGCTCACAGCTAAATGCCAGGGTACATCTGGAGACCAAGGGATTCCAGATGTTGGCATTTTGGAAGAGTCTCTTGAAATATTCACTTGTCGCATCAATGGGGAAAGCCACGTGGAGTTTTTTAAACATGGAAGAGCCACAATGAGGAACTGGATCTCCAGTCACCCAGGCTGGGAAACGCTGGAGCAGATCTTGGACAGTCACTCACGGCAAGGGGACACAGCAGGCAGGTTACTGTGCACCCTGAGACCAGAGACTCCTCAGGAAGAAAACCCACCTCTGTCCTGACACTGACAGGACACCAGTTCCTAAATCACTGGCAGCAGTGGCTTTCCCCTTCTTAGACCTTTCCAATAGAGCCAGCCTCAGAAAACCTCTTCTTCCCAAAACATCACCTCCATACCCAACAGCTCCAGCAACAGCTCTCAGTGCCAACTCCAGAGGATGATGAATGCTGATTACCTCGCTCTGGGACTCTTCACTAACACTCGACGTCTCCAGTGTCACCTACCAACAGCTTTGTTGTGACACACTCATCCTGCACTCCATAATTAGCATTTTCAGCACTTCAGTATTAAACATTCCAGCCAGAATTCCCCAGCAACAGACACGGGGGATTCAGCGCTGACTCCTTACCGAAATGTTCCACATCATTTTGATAGCTAAGGGAAAAGCCCCTTTCGGCTGGTGCTTCACTACAGGCTCCTCTTCGGCCCCCTGGGAAGCTGAGGCACGGTCCTGCTGCAGGGCTGGGAGAGGGCTGCTCTGGGCAGGATCCCGAGGAGTGGGACAGAAGGGAATAGCTGCCTCGTACACAGCGGCACTGCAGCCCTTCCCAATGGGCTGGCCGATGAGGTACTCCTCCAGCTTGAAGCCCTGCCAGCGGAAGGAGCTCAGGGGATCTTTCTGCGGCTTGTTCTTCCCAACAAACATGGTCTGAAAGGAACATGAACAGAAAAACCCGCTCGGTTATCCCAGACTTCCCAGTGAAGGAGAACTTGGTGTGTCAGTGGTATTACACATCCTGGTGGGATGGTCCAACCTGAAAGTCTCAATCAGACTCTAACCATTGGGCTCAACTCACTGTAACTACATGAAAGATCATCTGCAGGCCATATATTTTTGTGTGATACAATCTACCCCTAAATCAGTCTTTTCTAAAGGTGCCCTTTTCGAGGGAAGAAGAGGAACCAGGAGGGGGAGTCATTTGCCAGTCTAGAATATAAATGTATTTTCCTAGAGAAGCTGTCGCTGCTCCATCCCTGGAAGTGTCCAAGGCCAGGTTGGCTTGGTGCAAGCTGGGATAGTGGAAAATGTCCCTGCCCATGGCAGGGGTGGAAAGAGATGGGCCTTAAAGTCCCTCCCATCCCAAACCATTTCATGATTCTGTGGTTGCATAAAGAAAAGTTTAACTGAACACTTCTGAAAACAGATGCATTATTACACTTTTCTCCCTCTCTACAAACAAATCAGGCAAACAGCATTTAAAAGAAAATCCAATTAAAAGCAGAAACAGGAAAAACAATGGCCTTTTTGTGGCAGTCAGCTGTGAGGGCTGGTTAGTTTGAGGGAGAATGAATCTATGATGGGACGGAGCTGGGGGAGGAAATCAAGAGATGTGGAAAAACAACACACAGGAGGCTGTTTTGGAGTTTCATCACAGTTCATGATCCCACAGGTCTGGTGCTGCCCCAGCTGTCACCATACTGATACAAACAAGGGGCCTTTTCTGTGAGCTGCAGCCCCAAAGCAGCGGTGACACCCTAGGGATGTGTCATCGGACACAGACCAGGGACAGCAAATGGAACAACCCAGCAAGGACAGAGGAGAGAAAGCATCCTCTTCAGGAGAAACTTCAGGGAATGTGTCTGCTGGTCGGTGGAGCAGGTGACAGCTGGCTCTCAGCACCAGAGGTCTATTTTTACCCAGGAAGTAAGTTCAGTACCATCTGTCCCCCATGCCCTGCCAGCACAGCCTAGCCCAGCACCACAGGGTCCCCACGGGGATCAACATCAGTGTCCTGGGACATGAAACCCCCACTACCAGGGCCCCAACCCCCTCCCTCTGTGGAGAGACAGGGAGTGAGGGTCCCTTGCTTTTGAAGGTACCGGCTTTGGGGTGATGAGGGGCTGCTGAGGGAGAGGCTTTCCCATGACCCTATTTTTGGGGAGAAAGAGGTGCCTTTGGGGCTGCTCCCAGCACCCTTCCTTTGGGTAGGTGCCTGAGGGCTGCTCATTGCAGCACCCCGCACCTTCCTTGGGGAGAGATGGGGAGGTGTCTGGGGGGCTCCCCACTGTGCCCTTCACAGGGGCTGTTGGGGGGGCTTCCCCACAGCAGTGACCCCCCTTCCCTTCATGAGGGGTGTCTGAGGGGCTCCAGAAAACAAGGCTCTCCCCTCCCCTTCAGCAAGGGTGTCTGGGGAGCTCCCCACAGCAGTGACCCCCCTTCCCTTCATGAGGGGTGTCTGAGGGGCTCCAGAAAACAAGGCTCTCCCCTCCCCTTCAGCAAGGGTGTCTGGGGAGCTCCCCACAGCAGTGACCCCCCCCGCCTTGACAGAGGGCATCTGAGGGGTTCTTCACAAGAATCCCCCTCCCCTTTATGGATGATGTCTAACGGCTTCTCCAGAGCAATGAGCACTACCCTTAGTGGGGTGTCTGAGGGACTCCCCAAAGCAAGGACCCCCCTACCCTTCATGGGGGGGGGCGTATCTAAGTGGCTCGCCACAGCACTGACACTCCGTGCTGTTCATGGGGGGCGTTCAAGGGACTGCACACATCAAGGACCACCCTCTCTTTCAAGAAGGATGTCTGGAGGGCTACGGCCTCCTGTGCCCTTCTTGGGAGGTGACTGAAGGCCTCCCCCCCGGCAAGGCCCCCCCTGCCCCTCACGGAGGCGCTGCCCAGCGGGATCCCCGGGCCGCTTCCCACCTGGATGTGGCGACACGCCGCCTCAGCCCGGCGCTGCTCCTCCAGGCGCGGCTCCACCAGGCCCAGCGCCATGGCCAGCGCCAGGCAGACGCCGCCGCCGCGGCCCCGCCGCGCAACGGCCGCCAGCCCGCCC